>NC_089201.1:32030666-32055666 GCF_963930695.1 Labrus bergylta | reverse complement strand
CTCCTGATGTACTGAGAGGTCGTTGATCTCCGTCAGACAGTGGAAGATGTTGATGCTTCTGTCAGGAGAGATACCTTTACTGTTCATCTCCTTCAGGTTGTTGATGACTCTCTGGATCATTTTCTGACTGTTGTCTCGCCGACCCAGCAGGCCTCCTAAGAGTCTCTGGTTGGACTCCAGAGAGAGGCCATGAAGGAAGCGAACAAACAGGTCCAGGTGACCATTTTTACTTTTCAGGGATTTCTCCATGGCACTCCTCAGGAAGACATCCAGGGATAAGTCATCACTTTCAGGAGTTAGAAATTCAGAAATCTTCTTTAAAAAAGTATTTCCAGATGAGTCTTTAAGGAAAGCCTTCACTACACCTGTGTTCCTGTTTGTCAAACAGTGGAACATGTAGACTGCAGCCAGGAACTCCTGAACGCTCAGATGAACAAAGCAGTAGACTGTTTTCTGGTGGATCACACACTCTGTTTTGAAGATCTCTGTACAAACTCCTGAGTACACCGAGGCCTCTGTGACATCCAGACCACAACGCTCCAGGTCTTCTTTATAGAACATGATGTTTCCATCCTCCAGATGTTCAAACGCCAGCCTCCCCAGCTTCAGAAGAACTTCCCCGTCGGCCTCCATCAGCTCTTGTGGACTTGTTTCACGTCCCTCATCATACTTGTTCTTCTTCCTCTTTGTCTGAACCAGCAGGAAGTGTGAGTACATGTCAGTCAGGGTCTTGGGCAGCTCTCCTCTCTGCTCTGTGCTCATCATGTGATCCAGAACTGTGGCAGTGATCCAGCAGAAGACCGGGATCAGACACATGATGTGGAGGCTCCTGGAAGTCTTGATGTGTGAGATGATTCTGCTGGACAGATCTTCATCATCACTGAAGCTCTTCCTGAAGTACTCCTCCTTCTGGGCGTCAGTGAAGCCTCGTACTTCTGTTACCCTGTCAACACATGAAGGAGGGATCTGATTGGCTGCTGCAGGTCGAGAAGTTATCCAGATGAGAGCTGAGGGGAGCAGATTCCCCTTGATGAGGTTTGTCAACAGTGTGTTTAACGGTGATTTCTTTGTGATATCAGAAACAACCTCACTGTATGTGAAGTCCAACGACGGTCTGCTTTCATCCAGGCCGTCAAAGATGAACAACAGTTTACAGACAGCGAGCGTCTCTGCTGTGACCTTCTGTAATGTTGGATGGAAAACACGGAGCAGCTCAAGAAGACTGTACTCCTTATCTCTGATCAAGTTCAGCTCCCTGAATGAAAGCAGGATCACCAGACTGAGGTCTTGGTTCTCTGAGCCCTCTGCCCAGTCCAGAGTGAACTTCTGCACTGAGAAGGTTTTTCCAACACCAGCGACGCCGTTTGTCAGAACCACTCTGATGGGTTTCTGTTGGTCGGGCTGAGCTTCTGTCTTTTGTTTCTGTTGGTCGGGTTGAGCTTCTGTCTTTTGGTTCTGTTGGTCGGGTTGAGCTTCTGTCTTTTGGTTCTGTTGGTCGGGTAAGGCTTTAAAGATGTCCTGACACTTGATTGGAGTCTCATGGAGGGTCTTCTTTTTAGAGTCTGTCTCAATCTGTCTCACCTCATGTTGGGTGTTCACCTCTTCACTCTGTCCCTCTGTGATGTAGAGCTCAGTGTAGATCCTGTTGAGGAGGGTTCTACTTCCTGTTTCATCACTTCCTTCAGTCACATGTTCACATCTCTTCCTCAGACTGATCTTAAGTTCATCTGTAACCTCCTGCAGACCTCTATCTGCTGAAAGAGAAGAAACATATCCTGAGACTGGATTTATAAAATGATCAAATACAGAATTTTTATTATTACACATTAAGCACACTGCATGACACAAAAACATCCCTGTAATAAATGTGTGCTGCTACAAGAGAAATAAAATATACTGAATATAAACTGACAGCAAGAATCAGATAAAATGTAAATGTTTCATTGAACTATATATCAATGAAAATACTAACTGCTTTGTCTTGTTTTTAGACACAATGACTTCAGTCTTACTTATTACAGTGCTGGACTTACTGGATATCTGCAGTCCTCCTCTTATTTTAGATCTTTCTCCACACTGGGGACAGGAGGACTCTCCTGATGAAGTAGACTGGTCCCAGTATGAGGTGAGACACTGTCTACAGAACCAGTGTCCACATCTGGTAGAAACTGGATCTCTCAGGAGGCCCTGACACAAAGCACAGCTGGACAGCTGCTCCTCCACAGAAACAGACCCCTTTGTTATTCTGTGGAGATAAGGGAAATCATAAAGCTGTGAAAACTGAGACTGACATTTAGAAACCAGTGGTGGACTGAATCAAATAAAGACACAAAAAGCAGTGTTTTAAAAAGGTGTGCCATGTCCTCCGCAGTGAGCATGTGCAGAAGTCTGTCTGTGTAACCATAGAGTCTACCATCTGAGTCCAATAACTGACCTACAAGTGTGATGTTATTTTCAACCAGTTTTCAAAAAACAGGGATTCATTTTTGTAGAGAATGTCCTTATTGTTCCAGATGTAATATCTGTGTGGAGAGAAGTTATGTTTCAAGATGAGAGACCAAGTCAAGAGTATCTGTTTATGGAAGTTGGATAGTTTGATTGGGATTTTACTGATATTATAGTTGCACAGTAATAAAATTCCAGGCCACCAACTTTAGAAAAAACATAATTAGGAATCATATTCCATAGAGATGTTGGGTTATTTAAAAAGGTCTCAGCCTGTTCACTTTGAATGTTAAGAGCTGTGAAGTCTAAAAAGTTCAAGCCCCCACATTGACTCCTGTTTATTGTCATGTTTTTTTTAACATAATGTATTTTGTTTTTCCACAGAAAGTTAAACAACATATAATCAAATCTGTTGGTTACATTTTAGTCAACATCCAAAGATAGAGCCGGATTAGTGAGTCTGGAAATGCCCTCAGCTTTTGAGAGCAAGGTCCTTCGTCTCAGAGATAAATCTCTTTGTAAACAAGAGTTTTATCAACGATGGGATTCAAATTTAAGGTGCACCTTATATTTTGCTCCTTGGTGATAACTACTCTCAGGTATGTGACCTGGTGATTCACTGGATTATTACAAATATGGGGAACATTACAATCTTTAACAGCCATGAGTTCAAATGTTTAATATTTAGGTTGAGACCTGAGACCTTTGAAAAGTTATTAATCAGCTTTATAGAGAGCTGCACACTGAGCATGTGCAGGAGCTGTGTCATGACCTGCACACTGAGCATGTGCAGGAGCTGTGTCATGACCTGCACACTGAGCATGTGCAGGAGCTGTGTCATGGCCTGCACACTGAGCATGTGCAGGAGCTGTGTCATGACCTGCACACTGAGCATGTGCAGGAGCTGTGTCATGACCTGCACACTGAGCATGTGCAGGAGCTGTGTCATGACCTGCACACTGAGCATGTGCAGGAGCTGTGTCATGACCTGCACACTGAGCATGTGCAGGAGCTGTGTCATGACCTGCACACTGAGCATGTGCAGGAGCTGTGTCATGACCTGCACACTGAGCATGTGCAGGAGCTGTGTCATGACCTGCACACTGAGCATGTGCAGGAGCTGTGTCATGACCTGCACACTGAGCATGTGCAGGAGCTGTGTCATGACCTGCACACTGAGCATGTGCAGGAGTTTAAAAAAAAAAACGTAAAATCCTAAATATAAGTTGCACCGGTATAAGACGCGCTGTGTTTTTGAAGGTCTCTCAGAGAGAAAATAAAGTTTACACTGTCTTCCTGCGTTACAGTTTTTATTGTGTTCAGCGAAGTCCAAAACCTGCAGTTACTGTTCAGCTCTGTCACCCTTTTAGTCTGTTTTCTCTTTGTGGAGTCTGCTCTCCTACCAGCTACAGTACGGTAGTCGAGCTCTCAGCCTGCAGGGAAAGTTGTGAAGCAGAGACCCCTAGCTTGTGATCTCTCTGCCCGACTCCACTTGTTTCTCTTTAACTTTAATAAAGGACTCTTTCAATCAAAAGAGCGTTCAACAAGGTTTATTTATGGAACAATATCCTACAGTTTTCTGTAAATTCATTATTATGACCTCTTGAGGGAAAAGTTTTGAAAAAGTAGCGCAGCCAGACTGGTCTGTGTCGCTGTCTTTCCCAGAACAGCGTGCACTCAGCTCTTAATACACTGAGGGCCTGATTTACTAAGGTCCCAAGTAAAGAGTACTAAACTGTGTGTTCAGTCCAAAAAAATTGCACGTTTGGTGAGTGTGTGATTTTCGGGTGATCGACTCAGAAAGTTTGCGTGAATGACACCAGGTGCAAACCTTGTGGAGGCGGTACTATTTAAGTTAGGCTTTTGTGTGTTCTACTGGTTTACGTCACGGAGAGTTTGGACGGAAAGCAGGACGATTGCAAGCGCAAAATAGGTATCAGTGGAAGAGGTAAATGAACGTACAGTATTTTTGAGTTATAGCAGATAAAACTGAATATTTCAAAAATAAAATTTGGTTTATAAGAAATCCTGGGCATTAAACAGGGCCTCTCTTTTCTTCATCTTTTGAAGATGAATTGTCATACATTGTGCAGGAGGTGTGAGCTGTGTCCTCTGTGGCGCTCAGGCGCGACACTCGGCACATTGTTGAGCACCAGACAGCTGGCCAGCGCTGTGTCTGATCGGACAGAAAGGCTCTGGAAAGAGGTATCGAAGACGGGGGTACAAGCAGTGGTGAGGTCCCCCCATCCAAGCGTAGCAGCAGCGGGCTGTAGAGGGAGGAGACGAGCGCACTATGGAGAGGAACGCACGAGCTGGGGGAGAGACGCACAGCCCGAGAAAAAAGAAATCCCAAGTTTAAAATAAAATGTTGGTGAGAAGAGGGAAACAGGAAGAAATAAATGTCAATGTTGAAATTCTTTAGAATGCAGAGGCTGTGGATGTTCAGTTTTGTTTAAATAGGCAACAATATAGTTTAATCATGGTGTTTCCTGCTGTCATTCCAAACATATTAACATGTGTGGAGAATAACGTGATCTGTATGCCTTCTTTGATTGAGCCTATGTCTCCTCCTAACTTCAATAACAGCAGTCTGTTGTGTGTAACACTGGTCTCCTGGGTTAGCACGTTCTTTTCAAAGGTGTTAAATTCAGACACCGTCACAATCACCTCAGTTTTTGTCAGGCTTGGTAAATCACAATGTGTGTACTAACTTAACTTATTTGCATTTTCTCCTTTCTAGGGCAGAAACGCCCCATATTGAATATTCATTAAGTCAAACGTACTAAATGGACAATGCGTGTTTTGCTCATATGAAAGATTCAGTCCTCACAGCGCTCCGTTAGTAGATCAGTTAACACATTTTTTGCGGGTGGTATCAAGTTTGCACACGTTTTAAGACACACAAACCTTTAGTAAATCAGGCCCAATGAATGAGGATGGTTTTTTTATCACGTCCGGTCGCACACAGTGATGGTGACTTCTGTGTCAACATTTTATACTGCTATATTAGTTGCACCTTTGTATAAGACCCAGACAACTTTTAAAATGAAAAAAAAAACAGGTTTTAAAAGTGCATCTTACACCGGATGTTACTGTACTTCAGTAAAAAAAAAAGATCTCATTGTGTAGTCATGTTAAAAAAATAAAAAAAGACAAACAAAGAGTGGACACAACAGAAAAAATGATTGAAAGAAAACGATCACAGCAGATCTCACTAAACTTCAGGATCAGTTTAAAAGACTTCTTCCTGCAGAATCACAGAGAAGACGACTAGATACACAACCAAAGAGTCAATACTGAAATCATATTATCTTATCTATAAACATATAATACATATATATAATCCTTAGTATGTTGTTATGAGTTCAGTGACTTTCTCTGTATGATCACTGTGTGCAGGTTGATGATTAAAAACAAGAAAATCAACACATTCTGGTGTTCAGGACTCTTTTTTTAGCTTTACAGTTTGGTGATTAAAAAAAGTTCTCTTACTGTGGATCTGAGGGTCCTGGTTCATTACTGAAGTTTAGAGGACGATGTTTAGACCGGTCACTCTTCATAGAGAGACAGCTGGACAGAGGAGACTCTGCTCTGTCCTCCTCTTTGTCTTCTCGATCACTCATCTTCTGATCTCCAGATTGATCAGAGGACAATAAAAGACTTTCATGCAGGTAAAACAACCTGAGGACAAAATAACAAACAGGTGAGACACAAGCAGGAAAAATGTGAAAGACAGAAATGGTCAAGTGTCCACATCTCATTACCTGATGTGATCCTTCATTTGATTTTCTCTTCCTTCCTGTCTGCCTAAGTACCTGATGCAGCACCTCAGTGCACTTTGTTTTGATCCTAACATGATTTGTCCGTCTGATCTGCCCTGAATAATGCCAATAACAAGACATTGAGTCTTAAACTTTAAACATTAAACTAACATGTTAGTATTTAACAGCAACCATGACCTTTAGGACATTTGTACAACTAGAAGTGTATAAAACAGGGTTGGAAATCAGCACTCGTCACATACGGGTGTCTTTTTGCAGTGGCGGGTGAATTTGCTCAACCTACCGACCACAGTGGCAGAGCGAGGGTCACAATGGTGCTCTATATGCTGGAATGGCTTTGCTTGGTGTAACATGATTAACAGAGCACAGACTAGCATCTCTTTAACAGCGGGTCAACCAGCTTCAGGTGTGTTTAAACTGACGCCTCGCTGTCTGAAGTCCAACATGATAAAAAGAAGCGCGCTGTGGCGTTGATTTGGGCTCAAAGGAGCAGCTGTAAATACTATAACTTCAGACATTTGTCTTGGGCTCAAAGTGCTGCACACATTCAGCGGCCTCACAGTAGAATCCATAAAAACAATAGAAAAACACATCGACATGTCAACAGAAAAGTACAGACCCATGTATAAAACACAACATATATTGCACATTACCCATATAGAGAAAAAGATATCAAAATATAAAAGCATGTAAGAACATCATGACGCCATGATGTTTCTGCTGTAAATGTCCAATGATGAAATGGTGAAACAGACAGTGGCTTATCTTAGAATTTATTGGGCCGAGGTCAGATAACAGCAACAGAACACAAATGGCTGACAAACTTTTCATGTTAACGGTCCTGTTATATTCTGTTAGCTGGTACAGCCTACAAATTCTTTTACCATTTGGGAAGACTTCTAAAAGGCTAGAGAGGTGACATTACCTTCACTTGAAACTGTCAGATATCTACATTCAAGTCATTTAAGCTCACAACATACACTCGGCTCCTCTCCAAAAATAGATCTGCTGCTATGAGAGTCTTACACAAACTGTTACATCCACACAGACCTAAACCAATGACCCTTAGATGGTCGACAGATTTAAAATGATATATCCACAAAATGATTCAAGTGAATGATTATGTGAAAATAAATACTAACAGGCACAACCCGTACAGCAGGCTTAGATTTAAAGTGAACAGAGATTACAGTACCATGCTGACATCCAGCTGAAATACAAAACTAATGTAGTTCAGCTTCCTGGGCGCTAAAACGCCCTCGGTGTCAGCTGTTTTTAGTCACTGCACTCAAACGCTATCAGTTGAAAGACGTTCAACTTTGAGAACAACGCCACGCTGATCAATGTCACTTCTCCCTCACCGACCAATCAAACTCAAGAAGGGGCGGGACTTCTGATATCAGATTTGTCAATAAGAAAGCGATGGCGGAGGAGACGCTGGTCTGACTCGTCTTCTGGAGGGAACAGTTTGCAGGTGTAGAGCTGCTGCTGACATCAGGACATGACTCCTTTACATCGTCCTCATGTTTTCTTGGTGATATTTATTTGATTTAAAGAAAATATGAAACACATGGAGCTAAAACACACCTTACGGACATTACAGAGGGAAGCACAAGTTCACTTTTGTAATCTAGCAACAAGGAGCGCTGGTGAGAAGCGCTCTGAAACAAAGGTTGTGAACACGATATAACACGCATTCTATTTCAAGCTCTTCACACTAAAAGTTCCTGGTTTAAATAGGTTTTATTGTGAAGCAGCTACATTAGAAAATGGGATATTTTTCAACAGAAGCAGATGACTGTAACTCAGATGTTTGAAATACAAACGCAGAGGAAAGGAACCTGACAGATTCAGTTAGAAGCTCCAACGTCCTGAGGAGAAAACACACAGTGACTTAAAAATATCTTTCTAAATGAAACTCAGTTTCCAGCAGAAACCTTTATGACTGTGATGACTCTCCTCATATAAGCTCATATTCTTTTAAAACAATATATCCATTATCTTACCTCTCAGTCCAGGTTTCATTTCAGCTTCATCAGCTACCAGCTAGTGGTGGGCGATATAACGATCTTAGATCGTGAAGGATTTTAACGTGCTGACGATCTGCCAAAGCAGGGAGATCGTATAACCGGGGTTATGTGTTTATTCTCTCATGCTGCAGTTTATGCTGCGACACAGACGCGTCTCCCCCTCCCCCTCTTTTGCTCCGCAGCGGTGAAAACCAAACTTAAAGTAAAGTCCACAAAAACCTCTCCATATCATATTTCCACCGATATATTTCCAAACCGACACGGCGTGAGCAACAGTTAACTTCTCTGCATAGTGTGCACAGTTAAGTTTACATCTCGGAGAGCGAAACCGTTTAAGGAGCCGGAGAGACGTTAACAGTCTGCAGAGAGTCAGACAGAGAGGAGCTCAGACAGACAGTGAGGGGAGATATAACCCCGGTGTTTCAAATGTTGCTGTCGGTGTTTTCTGCTCTCTCTCAGTTTTTAAAAGTTACTTATCAAGCTTCTCCACCTGAAGCTCACCTGTTGTGATAACTGAACCTATAGGGATTACACTAAACGACGTTACAAAGCAGCAGGCAGGTGAGAGTGAGTAACCATGGTGACTGTCTGTCTGTCAATCAACAATGTCCCGCCCCCTCTATGAATTCAACTCTTCTGTCAGTAAAACTTACTTTGATCATGTGTCACAGAATGAACACATTCTGTATTATGTTTGATTATATATAAACTAAACTAAAGTTAGTCCAATGATGTCATAAAAACAACAAAGTCTGCAGAGCCTGTATGAAGCTCCAGCTGGAGGAACTCTGCAGGGCTAAAACAGAACAGAAACTTCAACAACTTGAAGTCTACATGTTTTTAAATGAATGCATCACTGTGTGAAAATGTTCCTGATGAACATAAAAAGAGGACACATAACTAAATCATCATTTCAAAGTGGTGAGGAAAACCTTCAAATTGTTCATAAATATTGATCAAATTGAGGGAAAGACATTTCTGTTGCTAAAGATGTTCTGGGTGAGAGACCTCCAGACCTCCTACAAAGATGTTTTTCAAATAGATTAAACTTGTCTGCTCAGTTTTTGTGCATTTAAAAACATCATACAGGTAAATAAGTTTGGTTGAACTGGTCAGCAACTTACAAATTAGTCTAAAGATCAGTATGAAAAAAATTGTGATAAAATTGTGATGGTGATTTTTCAAAAAAAAAAACGTGATATGATATTTTTCCCATATCGCCCACCTCTACTTTGAGGACATAGCCCAAAAATAATAAACTAAAACAAATGTTTTTCTGTAAATGAGTGAGACAAACAGCATGTCAGTATTTTATTTAATAGTTGATGGTCTATTTCTTGAATACTATAAGCCTTGATTATTATGTTACACGTCATTACATTGTGCTGCCAGTTAAAATAAAGTGGCAGGTAAGAAATGTAAGACTGGTACCCGCCAAGCACCAAATGCAGGTAGATTTTCCGTTTGGCAAGTTCATTTCCAGTGGTGTAGTTGAGGGTATACGCAGGTCAGGTGTATAGGTATACCCACTTATTTTTCAGTCTGCATAGGGTATCCTCACTTCCCTCTGATTCACACCATTTATTGATTGACATCATTCAGCAGTATGCAGCAAGTTTTGTTCCCAGGGTTGGTGAAGGGATGATCCTCCCTACTGCCTAAAAAGTGTAAGACTGGTAGATTTTAGAATCCACCAGTCACAGGGGCACGTAGGTGAAAAAGTTCATCACCAACCGTGGTATAAAACAAAGTCCTTCATGCCTGTAGGGTTAAAACCTTCTCATAAAACAGACCTCATTCAGTCACAACATTTTACTAGGTTGCAGTATTTTGTTGTGACTGCTTGAAGAGGTGGAGAAAATATTTCCTATTAAATGTAAAAGTGAGTCATTCTCTGGACTTCATTTAACGTGAGAGAAAACCATTAACGCTGACTTTGAGCTCAGACCGCAGGAGTCCTGACAAACAGGAAACAATACGAGAGAAACTCAAGAGTTAGGATTAAAGATCAGCCGAGGACAAAGTCCCAAAACATATCAGATAGCTTGGTGTAGTGTGAGAGTGTGTGTGTGTGTGAGTGTGTGTGTGAGAGTGTGTGTGTGTGTGTGTGTGTGTGAGTGAGAGTGTGTGTGTGTGAGAGTGTGTGTGTGTGTGTGTGTGTGTGTGTGTGTGTGTGTGTGTGTGTGAGTGAGAGTGTGTGTGTGTGTGAGAGTGTGTGTGTGTGTGAGTGTGTGTGTGTGTGTGTGTGTGTGTGTGTGTGTGAGTGTGTGTGTGTGTGTGTGTGTGTGTGTGTGTGTGAGTGAGAGTGTGTGTGTGTGTGAGAGTGTGTGTGTGTGTGAGTGTGTGTGTGTGTGTGTGTGTGTGTGTGTGTGTGTGAGTGAGAGTGTGTGTGTGTGTGTGTGTGTGTGTGTGTGTGTGTGTGTGAGTGAGAGTGTGTGTGTGTGTGAGAGTGTGTGTGTGTGTGTGTGTGTGTGTGTGTGTGTGTGTGTGTGTGTGTGTGTGTGAGTGAGAGTGTGTGTGTGTGTGTGTGTGTGTGTGTGTGTGTGTGTGTGTGTGAGAGTGTGTGTGAGAGTGTGTGTGTGTGTGTGTGTGTGTGTGAGTGAGAGTGTGTGTGTGTGTGTGTGTGTGTGTGTGTGTGTGTGTGAGTGAGAGTGTGTGTGTGTGAGAGTGTGTGTGAGTGTGTGTGTGTGTGTGTGTGTGTGTGTGTGTGTGTGTGTGTGTGTGTGTGAGTGAGAGTGTGTGTGTGTGAGAGTGT
Organism: Labrus bergylta; assembly: GCF_963930695.1. Lineage (NCBI taxonomy): Eukaryota > Metazoa > Chordata > Actinopteri > Labriformes > Labridae > Labrus > Labrus bergylta. The sequence continues at coordinate 32,044,654 of NC_089201.1, read as the reverse complement.
GTGTGAGAGTGTGTGTGTGTGAGAGTGTGTGTGTGTGTGTGTGTGTGTGTGTGTGTGTGTGTACACAAAATGTATTTTACTTGCCCCTCCCAAAGCTGAGAAAAGAGGAAGTAGTCCACATTCACAGAGCTGATCCTGCTCTGTATGTGATCAGTTTTAAAGTATTACTCAGCATGAACCTGCTTCATTAACTGATGAACCAGAGGTTTAAACAGTAAAGTCATAATAATGTTGAATTAAACTCACCCTGTCTCACACGTCTTTGTCCTTCTGCTCTGTCAACTCAAAATGGAGCCTAAGCTCTGACTCACAGAACACTTTCACTTTGGTTTCATGGAAACCCGTATGAGCTCAGAGTTTCTCCTCCCCTTCTTGTTATTCCCTGGAACTGAAACAGTGATGACTTTTGTTAGTTCAGGTTTCTTGGTGATCGTCTCCCTCTGCTGGAATCAAAGTAAAAAGCATTAATCCAAGCTAACTAGGTTTAGCAAACTAAACAAAGTGAGCTGGGATCATCTTCAGCAATAGTTGTGGTTTTCAGACCGTTAAAGACTTAGTTAATAACAATCAATGTCCTTCTTTTACCTCTTTGAATCTCATAACTTAGACCCTATGCTGCTTTGTTTTTGGGTTTGATCCCTTTGTTACTATGGCAACAATAATGCTCACTAAATCCCAGGGACAGTTTGGTTTGCGTAGGGAACATCAGCCCCACATGTATAACCAGTGGCAGATTTAGTTATTTGGGGGCCCTCTGCATCTGTTGGGCAAATGTGGTGTTTCTAAACAGATGGGTCGGGACCCAAAAGTGGGTCTCAGAACCTTTTTCAGTTGGAACCGAATGTTATTCACAAGTAAATAACAAATTGGAAAAGGTTGGATAGAATTATTATTTTTATATAAATTCTGCTAGTATAAAGCCCAGTGGTTCAGACCATTCACAACATGAGTTCTGATTTAAAAAAAGAACATAAGCAACATTAATAAAATGTCAAACATTATCAAAAGAAGAATAGAAGAAGTTAATCTAAGTGATTTAAACATTTATTTTGGCAAACATAATTTTATATTATTATCACATAAAGACTCAAATTCTACAGACACATTAAACCAAATGTTAACAAGTTTAGAACGACTAACAGATAAAAGTGAAACACATCCAGCAACAATCAGAGTTTTTAAACACACTTAAAATCTCAGAAGCACATTGTCGTCAATGACCGTGTTTAACGCACTATCACTCTTATAGGACCAGCTCGCTGCCCTTTTCTTGTTAAAACCATTTAGTGGTTATGTGTAATGAATGAACAGGTGAAAAGTGCGCGGAAAGTCAGGCGGGTTAATAGACCGACGGGAATGCAGTGATTTCACTCAGTCCGCCATCTTTACTGAAGACGCCGGTGTTTCGGTTTGAAGTGTGACCAATAAGAGGCGTCTTTCATTCAGCGCTCTGTGTGGTTATCTTTGTTTAGTTTTACATTAAATATATATCCAATAAGTATATTTTATCTTCCGTGTCTGATATCTGTTAACAACCACACATGCATATATAATATTTACAGTCTATGGATACTACTCGCTGCAGGACCCCTCTTGTTTATGTTGATGAGTTCAAGAGCACCAGTCAGAGTCGTAATAAAAGTGCTTCTACAGAGTTTTAAGTAAAAGTACAAAAAGTGACAAAGGTGAGACATTTGTCAGTTTGAGTCTATTACAAAGGTGTTTCCTGGTTTGTTTATAGATTAATGTGCTAGGCCCGAAGAACCTCAGAGAGACTTTTTCTAGTGATTTGACTGTCCTTAGTGACATCAGCCTGGCATCTAGCTCCACTGTTAGGAATCTAGGAGTTCTATTTGATCAAGATATGTCCTTTAGCTCTCACATCAGGCAAATTTCAAGAACAGCCTATTTTCACCTTCGTAATATATCCAAGATCAGGAATATCCTGTCACAAAATGATGCAGAAAAACTAGTTCATGCATTTGTTACCTCCAGGTTGGATTATTGTAATTCTCTTTTGTCAGGGTGCTCTGGTCAGTCTCTAAAGACTCTTCAACTGGTCCAGAACGCTGCAGCTCGTCTACTGACTAGAACTAGGAAAAGGGACCACATTACTCCTGTGTTGGCTTCTCTGCACTGGCTCCCTATACAGTCTAGAATAGAATTCAAGATCCTTCTTCTCACTTACAAAGCTCTAAATGGCCAGGCACCATCTTATCTTAAGGAGCTACTAGTGCCGTACTGCCCCTCGAGAACATTACGGTCCCAGAGTGCAGGCCTACTGGTGGTACCTACAGTCTCTAAGTGTACTATGGGAGGTAAAGCCTTCAGTTATCAGGCTCCTCTCCTCTGGAATCGTCTTTCAGCGGGGATAAATCTTATAGTTAGGGCTGGTGCTGGTGTAGACCAGCTCTTAGTTATGCTGCTATAGGCTTAGACTACTGGGGGAACTGGCACCTTGAGCTCCTCTCTCTCTCTCTCTCTCTCTCTCTCTCTCTGTGTATATACAGTACATCATATTACTGCATGTATCTATCTGTTAAGCTCAGTCACTAACCACCTACTTTCCTGGGAACTCTTGAGCTCTCTTAGGCTCCTGAAGATCGTTGGTTGACGGCCCGCCAGAACAGATTTCTGCCTTTTAATAAGACAGTTTTTTCTTACCACTGTAACTTTTGCTGCTTTGCTACAGTGCTCATGATGGATAGGCCGGGTCTTTGTAACATAACAATGAGTAAGGTCTTTTACCTGCTCTTTGTAACATAACAATGAGTAAGTCTTTTACCTGCTCTTTGTAACATAACAATGAGTAAGGTCTTTTTACCTGCTCTTTTGTAGTGTTAACAGACAATGAGTAAGGTATTTTACCTGCTTTTTCCTGTGTCTTGAGATAACACTTGTTATGAGTTAACGCTATACAAATAAAAATTGATTGACTGATTGATGATTACTGAAGCACCATGACTCTTGTTACTTTATTTGTAAAGGAGGAATAGTGACCATTTACCACATTACTAAATAACAGTATCACCTTTTTAAATGCTTTCTATAGTCTGATGTTGTTTATTGGTGATTACAGTTGATTGATTAGTTAATATTATCAGGAAAATGGAGGAACTACAGCATGTTGGGGCTCTTCAGGCAGCTGGTCATGAGGTTACAGACTTTGGAGGAATAAGGGAAGTTTTAAAATTCATTACATGCATATATCTTTAAATAAATAAAAGATAGGAAGAAGATGAGGGTGTGTGAAGGAGATCCAGCAGAAGTTCAAACTCCTGACTGAAATTCCTCTCTGACAAATCAAAGTATTCCAGTAAAGTCAAAGTAGGCCTATCTGTACTGAAGCTCCATGAAGGAGACTAATCAGACCTTTAAAGACTTTAACACTAACATGTGATCCATGTCACAGCTGTTTTATAGAAATATGATTATTATCTTTGCATGAACTTTCAGATTTCAACTCCATCACCGCCAACACCAGAACATTTGGAACAATCAGCAGAATCCAAACATTTGTACTCTTGTTTCAAATTATCCAATTTGTTTTTTATTGATCTTATCTGTAAGTTTTATTTCCCAACAGCAAGACTTAAATGTTTGGTAAACCTCTCGGGGGCTCAACGTCAAAACTGAGAAACATCCTGTTTAGTTGGTCAATCTATGTCATATTTACTTATATTCTGACACATTATAGACTAAATAATATCCTTACAACAGAAGACAGGTCTCAGTATGCTTGAATATAATCTATAAATAATATTAAACATTTGAATATTTCTTGAAGACGATTCAGAGCAGGACATGAACGTCCTCACTGATTATTATTATGTCCCTGAACGCAGCAGTCAGAGCCACCTACATGTGAAAACGTTGAGTAGTAATAATACATTACAGTTCCTGTTTTCAGTCTGCTCACTTGTCTGAAAAATAAAATTGATGGCGCCACCTGCTGGACAAACATTCAAAGCTTGATCCAAACAGCAGCCGAGCTCTTATCCAGCTGCTTCAAAGTGAGCAGCCTGATGACTCTGCTGGAGCCAGATTCACACGTAGCCCCGGCCGGGTCACACTCCTGTTCAGGTTTGATCTCTAAAGAGAGAGAAACTGGTCTGTAAGGCATTCAGATATAAACTACTGTAGGGTAGAGGTCACCGAGGGGCGGGCTGGAACAAAGAAAGATCAGTTGTAGTCTGTCTGTTGATGTCTCAGTATTTTTGCTGTCTTTCTTTTCTTATTGTATTTTGTCGTTGCTGTCCTGACCTTGTCTGTTTGTTTTTTCGGTGCCTTATTTGTCATGTATATGTCACCAGTTTGTCACGCTATTGCACCTCATTAAATGAATGAATGAATAAAAACCATTCCTGAGATAATCCACTGCTGGTACGGAGGTGCTCTCTGCCTCCTGTGTGTGAACAAAGAGTGTGTGTGTGTTTGAAGATACAAGTATATCCATCTCACATAGAACTGTGTTTGTCTTTGATTGAAATGGGGGCGGCAGTTGCGGTAGAGGGTCGCCGGTTCAAGTCCCTGGCCTGGTAGCTGGAGAGGTGCCAGTCCACTTCCTGAGCACTGCCCTTGAGCAAGGCACTGAACCCCAAAACTGCTCTGGAGCGCTCGCTGTGGGCCGCCCCCTCACTCTGAGACCTCTCCATTAATGCATGTCCACAGGATCCTGTTTGTTCATGTGTGTGTTCATGTTTATTAAACAGAGTGATTCATAAAGGATCAATTCAAAATGAAATATGAAACACACATTGTGAGTGTGTGTAGTTGTCAAACTGAAAGCAGACATCACAGCCGTTTTTACATCTGCACTCCTGAAAACATGGAAATCATTTGAGGAGGACTGCTCCTGACTGCAGACGCAGCACTGAGGGAATGCTACTTTCAACATCAGGCTACTTTTAGAAAATGACCAACCCTGCCTTTAAGCGTGATATTGATTTGAGGTCATATCGCCCCGCCCTGCTAACCAGGCTACCGGAGCAGCAGCAGCACGGCGCCATGCTTCCTCTCCTGAACACAGACAGAAGAGAGGGAGTTGTTTTGATACAGCTGATCATTCAAATATCTAAAAGAAGTGATCATTCAGATTGGGAAATGTACCAACCTTCCTTGTTTGTGTGACTTTCAAATAAAACACAGTCCTCTCAACCTCACACAGTCCATGTTTTCTTGAAGAATAATTCTCTCAGGTGTTCAGAGTTCAGGTGTGTAGCTCCAGACGCCGCTGCAGCTCAGGCCGTAGTTCTCCTCTCTCACACTGTCGGGCAGCTCAAACTGAGCCAGCGGCCTCAGGAGGCGTCGGATGGCGTGCTCCTCAAACTGAGCTCTTCCTGGATCTCCGATCAGGACTTTGGTGCCGTGGGTCTCCATGCAGCGGTTCAACCAGCTGTGCAGGCTGGTGGCGAGGGACTGGTCGTAGAACATGTCGCCCAGCAGGATCAGGTGGAAGGCGGCGGGCGGTGAACCCATGATGTTGTGGGTGAGACACACAGGAGGCTGCAGGCCGTTCAGCTCACTGTTCATGTGCGTCGCCACGGCTGCCACTGGAACACAAACAGGCGGGTTAACACGTCACAGGGTTAGGCTTCAAGGAATCATGGTGTTCATGTGTTTCTTTTAATCACAGCAGTCTATATACAGGGTTCACACTCTTTTCCAGGGATCATTTTCCAGGACTTTTCCAGGACATTTTCAGCCATGATGGAGCTGGTATGACAGTCCGTGATCGTGCCACGCCAATATTAAGTGTAGTCTTTAACAAGGTTAATCACACCCACTGTGAGCTACCGCTTCAACGGTTAAACATTTAATATCATGTTAAGGTCCATTTTTTACACTTAACAACGCAGTATTATATTTGAAGAGACAATGCTAGCAAACAAGAAACTTTCAATGGATTCTTGTTCCTCGTGTCCCTGGCTGTACCCCTGAGAAGTTTCAGCAGATTTTACTGGAGACTTTTTTAAATGATTAAAGTTGAATTCTGGTCAAATTGCATAGAGACGCTGATATTTTAGAACATTTTAATTCATTTTTCTAAAAAACAAGAAACTTTCAATGGAAAGGTCTTCTGGTTTCTGTTTGTAGTTCATTTAAAGTCCCCATGATACTGACAGCAGGCAGAACATTATCTGCACTGAGGACCACCTCCCACAGACGGGATTCTGACAATGATTTGTTTGTCTTAAGAACCAGATACATGCAGTAAAAAAGTCTGTTCTAGATAAAAACTCATTTACAGCCACAGATCTGCTCGACTCTGTCACAAAAGCTGATGATTGTTAGATTCCCTGCATTCCTGAAACGCATCAGAAACGATCGACCCGGCCTCCATGGAGGACAGACCTGACAAAGCTTCACTTTTCATTTCTTACAGATCTGCACAAGGATGCAGCCTCTAGTGGACACTCGAGGAACTGCAGGATTTTACACCTCAGCATCGGCTTCATTTTTAAAGACCGGAGGTTTCTGCTTAGTTTGACAAAGTGCAGTCTGAAAGCAAACCGAACCAAATGAAAAATGCAGCAATGTTGCAGCTCAATGATAAATGGATTGAGCTTGTAAAGCGCTTTTCTGGTCTTCTGAAGACTCAAAGCGCTTTTTACACCGCAGGTCACACACACATTCACACCCTGATGGTAGAGACTGCTGAGTAAAGAGACCATCAGAAATAACTAATCCCTTTCATAGACACACATACGCCACTGATGAAGCAGCGAGAGCAATTCAGGGTTCAGCGTCTTGCCCAAGGACACGTCGTAGATCTGGCTGCAGGAGCTCGGGATTGAACCCCCAAACCTTCGGGTTGAGAGACGACCGACTCTACCAACCGAGCCACAGCCGCCCCTGAATCGCCCAAAATTTCATACGTTAAAATGAAATAATGTTGAGCTCCATCACAGCTTTTTGACTTCTTGCGTCAACCATCTGAGACCTCAGCCAACCACACGAGAGAAAAACCTTCCACCCGTTGACGACATACAGCGAATGTTTTAATGTTCCTATCAAAATAAGAGCCTGAAAATGTGTCCATGCTGTGATGTCATGATGTGAGTAAATAACACAGTAGAGTAAGAGATGAATGAATGCTTACTAGGGTCGATGTCGTTAGCCACTACATGAGCGGCACCGCACAGAATGGCGGCGATGGCGGAGGCTCCGCAGCCGCTGCCCAGATCCAGAACGGTCTGACCCCGACACACTGCGGGGTGGTCCAGGAGAAACCTGAACACAGAGACAGAAACAAACAAAACAGCTGTTTAGGTTTGTGAAACCAACGAGACGCCAGAGTCACTTCCTGCTCCGTCCCACAGGTCGGAATCAAACCTACGGTCTCTGCACATTGTGGCCCTCGAGCTAACCACTAGGCCATCGCCACCCCTTTATCTTAATGTCTTTGTTGCATAATTTCAACGTATTGAAGCGACTGCTCAAACTAATCTTTAAATGACAGTGAGCCTTTGTCCCAGGCGTCTGATGTGTTAGAAGTCCTTCACTAAAAGGTGGCTAAGGTCCTGGACCTCCTGACAACACTAAAGATCTGCACTGAGCAGCCGCTGAAGTCCTGAAGTCAAACACTGGAGCTCAGAGAGTTTAGTGAGAACAATAGAGAAGACGAGGGAACCAGCTGAACAATTGACTCAGGACTTTTGCTTTTATATCGTTATTAAGACGTCTCCTACTGAGCCAAGACACATGCACATTTCAAAAAATAAATCAACCTGTAGTTGGTCCGAACTTCATGGTGTCACGTCCAACACGTCTTTATGACTTCATTCTCGGTTTGGGAGGCGTGGTCTCATTGGACAAATCATCATTATCATCTTATTTCATTAAAACTTCATTAAAGATAGAGTCGGTATCTTTTCAAAATAAAATACAGACTTCTCCTAAAGCTGCTCCATTGTCCCTTCTGGGCCTCCGTACATGTGTGCTGGTGACTGTGTCTGCAGAGACTCTGTCCTCTCACTGGATTTTACTGTTCTGCTTTGTTCTGGTTGACTCAGGATGTTTCTGGGCGGAGCTGGTGTGTTTTGTAGTGTCTCATCTGTATGCATGTACCTTATATTCTCTAATAATCAACATTTATGTCAAGTAGTCATGCTGCATAATCATATGTATCTCAGTAAACTGTATCTTAATAAACTGAAACTGCGCCTCAGGGTAAAAATGCATTTAGCAGAGCACACAGGAAGGAGCCCTCAGGGGAGGGTGAAAGAAAGTTCAGTACAGCAATACAGAAAGGTGAATCCTTAAAGTTACCAATAAAGATGAAGTTGAACAGATCAGATGGTGAAAAGAGGGCGTGAAGAAGCTTGTCCCCACGCCCCTGCAAAGCCATACATACTGTAATCTTTGTCTGTTTTAGTCTCTTCAGTTGAAGGGCTCACTGCTTTATGACTCCATGAATACAGCTTCCTGTGCTCATGTTCTTTGGCCTCCAGGTCCGGTCTCTGAAGAGGACTTTGCAAACTTTAAGGACTACAATTAAACCGTGAAGAAAAAAGAAAATAGATTCAGAACTTCAAAATGTTGCGGCTTCATTGTGTTCGGATGTAGGTTTAATCTGGGTCCAAATTTGATACAAAAAGTCACTACAGTTTCCTCCAGACAATGACAGCGCACAGGTGAGTGGAGGAGTGGATACAGTTCAGTGATTGGACGAGATTCAAACCGGCGAATATGACGGACGTGGACGTAGCAGCAAAGAAGAGAAAATATAATCAGAGTGAGGAGAAACACCACAATCATTGTTCATTTTAACTGCATTAAAGTTCATATTTTAACACCATATTTATCGACTTTAAAGGTCACATATTCTGCTAAACCCACTCCCCCATGTTCCTCTAACTCTAACATGTGTCTCTAGTCCGTCTACAAACCCCCCAATGATGAGAAAAGTCCATCCTCTCCGTCTTCTGCCTGCTCCACTTTTCAGAAAATGTGTGCTCAAACAGGCCGTTTGGAGATGTTCCCTTCATGACATCACAAAGGGCAGTAGCCCCTCCCCCAGGTGGGTGACACTCCCACAGCTAGGTGTTTGTTCTGCCCTCTGAGGCCGCGATCACACCGAGACGCGCCGCTGCAGACGCGGGCGCTCATAAATACATTTATTTCGTTTAGATTTCCAAGGTAATTCTAATTAGAGGAAACCATGGACCTAACTTCATATTACTTTACTGGAAATGTATTCAAGAAATGAGCAGCTATTTATCACCTGCTTCTCTGGAAATAGCAGAATATAATTACTCGGTGATCATTTTGTGGTGAATTGTGATTTCATTTCAAATAAATGATTTGATAATTGTCACCTACTTACCATGAAATTTGGGGGTAATTTCAAAGAAATTGGAAAAAACAGTTACTTACCAATTAGGACTTGCTTACAATTAAGATCGGGCATTATTTCAAAGAGGTTACGTGCTAATTTTCACTCAATTGTCATGAAATTCAGGGGTAATTTCAATGAAATCAAAAAAAAGTTTGTCTAATTATCACCTAATTACGACGAAATTTGCGGACCTGTAAAGTGTTACCTAGATTTTTGTACAATTCAAAGTGTACATATCATTTTCCAGTAACTTTGACATTTGTCGTTTGAATGATTTACAACGGGGATGTAAAGCAGCTGTGCACCAACAGCTGTTAGTGACGTCACTACTAAAGAGGTGAAAGGTGAATGAAACAGGTATATTAGAGATCTCACCGTGACAGCGCCTGTCCTCCGGGCCAGTAGATCGCCCAGTACGGGTCCTCGTAGGGCCACAGTTCGGGTCTCTCCGTCCAGAATCTGCAGCTGGGAGTGAACAGCCTCAGTCTGAGCTCCGGGGTGAGGCTCTGCTCTCCGACCACCTCCGTGTTTTCACCGATAAATCTGCGGCTGTGAGACACACACCTCCGTCTGAATGCTGTGAACGAGCCTTTAACACACCTGCTCCATCTAGAGGACTTAAAGAGTCCAAACATGACCAGTTAGCCACGGAGCTACTCGTCAGAGCCCTTCTTATGTCTCTGTCACCTTCTGTCGTTTTTTAACATCTTAAAACCCGATAAGAAATGAAAACACACAACTTTCTTCTTCGTTGGCTGGCATCCAAAAAGTTGCATTACTGCCATCTGCTGGATTTAATTATTACTCACATTCCTAAATCCTCCTCAATAAACCTGTTCTCAAGAGAGATTTAAACAAGCATCTTCGTCCTCTCCCTCTCTCCCCACACTCCAAAATACTCATTGTACATGATCTCCATATCTCTGTTCTATGTGTTCATAGAATTCACTAACTAAATCAACATTTCTTTTCCTTTCCTTTATCTTTAGTAACTCCAAGTCTACTTCAGCTGTCTCAAGCATCCACATTGGAACTGGTGGCCATAAAACAGCTGGACTGATATCCTTGTCATACACTCCCATATCTCTCGCCACTCTATCCCCTATCCATCCAAAACTGGACTTAATTGTTCTCTCTTTTTCCCAGCAATCCTTTAACACTGATTTTGTTGGGTGACTATCTCCATGTCCTCTCAAGTTCAGCCAATAATTAGCTAATAGCTGTTTCCTCCTTAAACATAGTGGCATCTCTCCTACTTCTACCTGAAGTGCACATATTGGAGATGATTTCACTGCCCCAACACATATCCTAAGAGCCTGTGCCTGAATCATTTCTAACTTTGCAAGTGTTGTCTTTGCTGCAGATCCATATACCACACTCCCATACTCAATCCTAGTTCTAATTAACGCCACATATATATATTTTAAGGCAGCAACATCAGCTCCCCAATCCATTCCTACAAGACATCTCATTACATTTATTACTTTTTTATAATAAAAAGAAAAGGAGCTTCATAACAACAGGAATGGAAGTGGAAGAGGTTGAATAAAAAAGGGAAATAAATAAATAGATAAATAAATAAAGAGATAAAATAAGGTTAGTAACTCTCGCGCTAAGTGACCCAGATAAATGATTAGTCTTTTCACTTAGTGGAAGTTACTAACAAAAGAACAAATGCTGCATGAGAGAAGGTGACAGGTCAGAGGAGAAAACACCAAGATGAAGTTTGATAATAAGTTCAGTGCAAAAAATAACAACGCATCACGGCACAAAAGCCAGAAGTATCTGCTCCACAATTTCACCCTTGAACATTTACAGCGTGGTCGGGGACACAGCTCTCTCTGGGGGATTAATCAAACAGTGACGCTCTCCCAACAGAACAAGCTGGACCAAACGGATCAGTGCGCTCTTTTGAACTTACTGCAGAGCGCACGCTTCACCAAATCATCTAATAATGCAAAACCAGCCATGATGTAACATTTCAAAGTAACGCCTGTCACAGACGACTTTTTAAGGTTTTCACACCAATTAGGCAACGGGTCTGTTTCAAACCACACAAAATCACTTATTTTGTGTTTTGAATTTAAAAAAACTGGAACATGCATCTAGGTTGAGATGGATTCTGGCGTGCTGTGACACTCGTGGTGCTTTTTATTTGTAGTTTCAATGTTCTACCTCTAGATTCTGTGTGTAAGCATGCTCAGAGCTGTGCTTATATTTACACACATTTCTAAGTAAAAGAACAAGTTGATAAATTCCACTCTTTGCGTGGGAATGTTCTTACACACTCATTACTCACAGATCCGTGCTCACACACTCTTGATAGATGAGCCCCCTGATTTTGTGCTTCAAACGTTCGTACACACGGTTTAAGCACATATCTGTTAGTGAATGAGGCCCATTATCTTTTGTTTCTCTGCAATCACGTTCAACTGGATGCCTCATTATAGAGAGCGTAATGCTGCAGCTCCTCCTGGTGGTGAACCTGTGTCAGTGCTATGTGAGTCCTTAAGACGTGATCATGTGAAAGCCTCCCCCAGTTTGAAGCAAAGAAATAAATCATTTTACAATCTTTAAAAATCAGATATATTTATACAATTTACTATATTTATTTAATACCACATTCTACTCTAATTCTGTGTAGAAGCAGCATGTTTGTGTGGACAATATCACACTGTGGAGCTGAATGAAATGTGAGTCTGTCTCAGAACACTTTCACTAACAGAGACCGCACCTTTACTGATTGAAATAAAGAGTAAGAGTCAGGTGAGGGGGGAGAAGGACAAATGTGTGGATCTTTGTGGAAAACAAAGTTTTACTTCAAATACAAGTGGAGAAGAAAATTACAGAGAGCAGACAGAGAAATAATCTCTTCAGATCGATCAGTCTGGGAGAAAACTGTGGAAACAGTGACACCTGCTGGCAGAAAGCAGTGATCGCAGCAACAGAACCTAAACATGAATTATTATTCAAATAAAACCCTCCACAGATTGAATTTCTTTCTATTTAAAATCCTGAGATAATAAAAACAGAAGGTTCAAACATCAAAGTGTAATAAACATCAGAAGTTAAAAATAAAGATAGTTTGATAACGTGTCCGTTGTTACCCTGACATGATGAATGAATATCAATGATTGAGTCTGCATGTTATTCAGCTCTTTTTATATCATCTCATGTTACATCAAATATTCAGGTGCTGACTCTGCACCTGGATCCAGACATCCTGTTTGTAGTTCTTTTAAAAACTCAGTGAAGCCTCCTCTTTGTTTTGATCCAACAAAGAGACGACTGATTTATTATCAGACGACCAACGACTCGTGGTTAAAAGCAGAACTTCACACTTTAACTTGCACAGGTGGAATCAACTTCTACTGTTATCTGTGAATATGAGTCAATGAATAACCTGCACCACTACACATGTCCACAGGGTGGCGCTGCAACAGAAACATTTATATCCAAATCAAAGAGTTCATCTTCGGTCGTTGAGTCATGAAGCAGTTTAAATTCAGAATATGAGAATAGAAAAATGTCCGAGGTCATGGTCCTGTGTGTGACGGTGGAGCTGCTCTGACGGTGATCTCAGAGCAGCTCAGACTGCAGCACTGAGAGTCATCTGCGCTGTGATTGGTCCGTCAGTCTCCCAGTAACACAGCCCAGTTAAAGACTCACCAACACACCAGCTGCTGCTTCCAGCTCTGTGATCAGCAGGATCCTCTCTTTAAGGACTCCACCTCCAGCTGTTGATATAAAAAGAGATAAATGAGAGATTAGACTCTGAGAGAGACTTCATGATTATTCTGATCATATAATATCATCGTTATCATGATTATTCTGATTATCAGTGATACAGAACATCCAGTATGAAGAGCAGCAGGGACTTCAGTCCTGCTCAGAAGTGAAGTGGGCGTGGAAAGTAGCACGCCACCTTTCAGCTCTCGTGGTCACTCGTGTTGGTGACTTCAAGCTTAAAGGGACAGGGAATCCTTGAAGGCATCATCATGTCAGAGACAGTTGAGTGATGTGTTTACTGAGAGTCCTTGAAGGCATCATCACGTCACAGACAGTTGAGTGATGTGTTTACCGAGAGTCCTTGAAGGCATCATCGCGTCACAGACAGTTGAGTGATGTGTTTACTGAGAGTCCTTGAAGGCATCATCGTGTCACAGACAGTTGAGTGATGTGTTTACTGTTGATTCATGTAAACTGTGTTTAAATCTAGCAGCAGCAGTTTCTGATTTTCTCTGCCTTTTGGGACAGAAATAACAGCAGACATTAAACACACCTTAAAGAGTTATTTCCACCTGGATGAACTGCAGTGTCTCACAGGTGTGCTGTGTGTAATCTGTCCCTGTGTGTGTTACGAGCCTTGTGGAAGAACAATGTGAACCTGTCTGTGTCTGTGCATCTCACCATCTTACTAATGGAGCCTTTAAATAGCGCTCGCGCCGCCATCTTGGTCAGAGTACCAAGCCCTGATGAAGACCTGTATGGCTGAAACATGTTGGCATGTTTTTATGAATCTGTAGCCCTGATGAATTAAAGGCTTTTTATGCTGAACCCTCTGAGTGCCTCAGACTTCTTCAAAAACATCTAAGTTGGATCCCCGCACGGAAGAGCAGCAGAGGAACTAATTACCAAAATAATTTAC
>NC_089201.1:31955666-32023166 GCF_963930695.1 Labrus bergylta | reverse complement strand
TGTAATGACGGCGCGTGTTTTAGTATTTTATACGGGTATATTGGTCGCACCGGTGTATAAGATGCAGCCGACTTTTAAGATGAAAAAATAGGTATTAAAAGTGCGTCTTATCCACCGGATTTTACAGGAAGTTTCAGAATCTCACAGTGTCACAAACATCTCAGACAAAACAAGTGTTTGACTTTATTTTTACGTCTGATGGTTGAAATTGGAATGACTGTTTTTCTTTGTTTAATTATTCATAATTTATCTAAAAATCAGCTGTTCAGGTGGTAAAGAGTGAAATATACAACAAGTTATTTTTTTATATATATTTAGGTTTAAAATGTAAGGCTTTAAATTGCTACCACTCTGTGGATAAAACCACAGAAGAAGAAAATGGACTTCAGCATTAAGATCCTCATTGTGGATCATTTGATTATCAGCCTGAACTTTTCAGTTTAGTTTCACATCATATGAATCTGAACAGAGAAATTAAACCTGTTGTCTTACCTCAGAGTCTCCAGTCTACAGTTTGGACTCTTCAGTCCAGAACACAGCAGCTTCACTCCTGAATCCTGCAGCTTGTTTCCGGTCAGGTCCAGCTCTCTCAGATGGGAGGGGTTGGACTTCAGAGCTGAGGCCACGACTTCACAGTGAGTCTCTGACAGTCCACAGTCTGAAAACCTGTCATGGCATTAACATTCTGACATTCTGTTGTGTCAACAAACAACATAAATTGAGTCCCCAGTCTGCTGACACGACTTCCTTTAAAAAAAAATAAAGGTGAGCACAATACTTTTAATTTTCCCTTACTAACACAATTAAATGTACTGGAACAAATGTGTGTAAAACAAAAACAAAATGTATTATTTTGTCCGGTTTACTTTTTTCTCCACCCGGCCACCTTCTGTCTGTAACGTGATGTAAGGTATTACTGTTGGTAACTTCAGTAATCATGTCACTTTTACTAAACAGTTATCTGGTTAATGGTGTTACTTTAAGTTCTTTTACTGTCAGTGTTGCTCCCCCGACCTGGCCTAGTGGTGCCAGAGAAGAAGTTTCTGGATGTAAATACAAAGAAGCAACACAGTTTAGCTGTGTTCAGCTCGGCTGCAGGATTTATTTATTTATTCAATATATACAATTTTAACCTGAGTAGCTGTAGTTTTTACTTACTCAAATTAGCATACTCAGCCTCAAATATCACACATTCACACACAGCTGTCTCTATTTCAAGTCAACAAGAAACATATACACAAATAAGAACATGACATGTTTACATTAGCTCTGATTTCTGAATCATTAGCAAAACAAACCCCTTTAATGTGTCTCAGCATTTCCACGTGCTCCGTAATCTTATTACTTACTAGCAACAGGTGCGCTAGCCTAGCATGCTTAACATCTACTTTTCACTCATACCTAACTGTAAAAATACTCAACTACAACCGTTATACTTTACTTACTAAATTCCCAACACTCTTAACCATTATACTGGTGTCCATGCTTGTGGTTTCAATAAACCCACCTGTATGTAAATACAAAGAAGCAACACAGTTTAGAACTTGCCTCTTTGGGGTATTATGCTCCTCACAAGCGCTATGCGCCCTCTAGTGACCTGATTGAGGATTGCAATAACATCGTAACAAGTTCAGTGCACTGGAATTCGGCTCTAAATAGCTATTTTAGACACATAAATATAAAAAGATATACTGGGGTCTCTTTTTAACTCAATACATTTGTTCGGACTGTCCCAATGACTTTTAACAGTTTTCAAATCTTGTAATCCATTTTTAACTTTTTGATAACCTTTGTTTTTAGCTTTAGACGAAACACATTTTAATGAATTATATACACTTTTTTTTAACCCTTTACATCAGCATAAAGTGAGGACAGAAAAACTAATCAAATGTCCCTTTCCACGCACGCTAACACAACTCGTCAGATTAACTTAATAGACTGTGTGCAGGAGTTAACCTTTAAATCAGCATTCAACATTTATCCCAGTCTTTGGTTAATGGCGTTATAATTAGGACTGCCGTGGTGACACCCCCCCCCCCCCCCCCCTTTTATTTGTTTGTGAATCAGGGGTCAGAAACTTGCCCTACAGCAGTGACATATGGCCCACAATGTTATTTAGATTGTGACTTTTACTTATTAGATAATTTTCTTAACATAACGCTGTGATAATAAGTGGAACAGAGCAGCGCTGCAGACAGACAGTGCCTGGTGCTGAAGTGAAGCACTGTCACAGCAGCAACAGGTATGACCAGAATCACCTCCTCTTAAGACTTCTGACTACGAAAAAACACCATGACAGTTCATTCTATACAAATCTGTACAAATCTGTACAGTAAGATTGACTACAGACCATATACGAGAGAAAGAGAGAGAGAGAGAGACAGAGAGAGAGGGAAAGAGGGAGAGAGAGAGAGAAAGGGCGAGAGAGCGTGTGAGACGCTGCACAGACTTTACTGAGTTCTGGTCAAGTTGAGTCCATTTTCTTCTTTAGTAAGTACTCAGCCTGTCGTTATGTTCCCTGTAGCCAAATCGTACTGTACAGGTTTGAAAACCAACTGTCATGATTATAATTGTTGCTGTATGACGGTGCTGTATTTCAGCTGTGTGTGTGTGTGTGTGTGTGTGTGTGTGTGTGGTGTCAGCATGCACTGCATTGTTGTTAAGAAAACAATAAAATAAGTTTGAATAAATTATAGACTTCAAACTTTCCTTTTTGATAAATCTTATAGTTAGGGCTGCTGCTGGTGTAGACCAGATCCTAGTTATACTGCTATAGACTTAGACTACCAGGGGAACTGGTACCTTCATCTCATCTTCTCTCTCTCTCTTTCTCTCTCTCTCTCTCTCTCTCTCTCTCTCTCTCTCTATGTGAGATCATATTACTGCATGTCACTATCTGTAAATCTCAGTTACTAACATTATTTCCTGGGAACTCCTGAGCTCTCTGAGCTCCCCCCCTCCCCGTTCCCTATCCCTCTTCCTGCATCTTATCCCATCTCCCCCTTTCCTTTTTTTCAAGCCAGGTCCAGTCTTGGCACGAGGGCTGTTTCATCATGAGTCTGGGATCCTGCTGAAGATTTCTGACTGTTAAAAGGAAGTTTTTTCTTCCCACTGTAAATGTTGCTGCTTTGCTAAAGTGCTCATGATGGATCTTTAGGTCTTTGTAATATTGAAATAAGTAAAGTCTTTTTACCTGCTCTTTTGTAAGATTAAATAAGAGTAAAGTCTTTGACCTGCTTTTTGTAAAGCGTCTTGAGATGACACTTGTTATGAACTGGCGCTATACAAATAAAGATTGATTGATTGATACGAGGCATATTTGCGATGTGAGAGCTAAAATGAGATGTTTCCTCATTTCACACAGATTTCTTTTGCTAGATTTGACAAATTGCATCATCTAAATCAGCTGGTTCTCCTTTTTCATTTGATTGAAAGCTGAAATGTTAACAAAGGGGCAAAGTTACATTGGGTTTAGGTACCAGTGCAGTTTCCTGTGAGTCCATCTGAACATTACGTGGGGTGAAGTGACTCAACGTGTGGTCACCATTGAGATCTTCTTTTTAACGCGGTTATTCATTTTTGTGGTTACCACGACAGCACTAGTTATAATGATAATAATATTTATTGTAACAATAATCCCTATTGTTATTACTGACACTAATAGGATGATAAAAGAAAAATAGTAAATGTAGGGATTATTATGAAACAAATGACCTGTGACCTTGAAGTTGGTAAACACTAGATCTAAAAAAAGACATATTTCACTCACAGCATTTAAAGCAGCTCAAGAAAACTTATAACAAAATACAAGTGACTGAAGAGTTTGTTAATATTTCAGATAAACACTGTTTTCAAAAACCTAGATATTGTATAGTATATATTTGAAGAAGTAAACGGCTTATTTTTACTCATATTTAATCACATCTGGACTTACTTTGCCTTCCTGCAGTTCCTCACAGCTGGAATCAGTCTCAGTCGTCCCTGGTCTGATGTCTTGTACTTCTTCAGGTCCAACTCATCCAGAACCTCCTCTGACATCTGCAGCATGTAGGCCAGAGCAGAGCAGTGGATATCAGAGAGTTTCTTTTTTGATCTGTTCTCTGACTTCAGGAACTCTTGGATCTCCTGATGGACTGAGAGGTCGTTCATCTCCGTCAGACAGTGGAAGATGTTGATGCTTCTGTCAGGAGAGATATCTTTACTGTTCATCTCCTTCAGGTTGTTGATGACTCTCTGGATCATTTTCTGACTGTTGTCTCTCCGACCCAGCAGGCCTCCTAAGAGTCTCTGGTTGGACTCCAGAGAGAGGCCGTGAAGGAAGCGAACAAACAGGTCCAGGTGACCATTTTTACTTTTCAGGGATTTCTCCATGGCACTCCTCAGGAAGACATCAAGGGATAAGTCATCACTTTCAGGAGTTTTAAGTTTAAGTTTTTTAATGATGTCCATGTCTTTAAGGAAAGCCTTCACTACACCTCTCTTCCTGTTTGTCAAACAGTGGAACATGTAGACTGCAGCCAGAAACTCCTGAACACTCAGATGAACAAAGCAGTAGACTGTTTTCTGGAGGATCACACACTCTGTTTTGAAGATCTCTGTACAAACTCCTGAGTACACCGAGGCCTCTGTGACATCCAGACCACAACGCTCCAGGTCTTCTTTATAGAACATGATGTTTCCATCCTCCAGATGTTCAAACGCCAGCCTCCCCAGCTTCAGAAGAACTTCCCTGTCAGATTTGGTGAGTTCCTCAGTTCCCGAGGACTCATATGATGTTCCATACTTGTTCTTCTTCCTCTTTGTCTGAACCAGCAGGAAGTGTGAGTACATGTCAGTCAGGGTCTTGGGCAGCGCTCCTCTCTGCTCTGTGCTCATTATGTGCTCCAGAACTGTGGCAGTGATCCAGCAGAAGACTGGGATCAGACACATGATGTGGAGGCTCCTGGATGTCTTGATGTGTGAGATGATTCTGCTGGACAGATCTTCATCATCACTGAACCTCCTCCTGAAGTACTCCTCCTTCTGGGCGTCAGTGAAGCCTCGTACTTCTGTTACCCTGTCAACACATGCAGGAGGAATCTGATTGGCTGCTGCAGGTCGAGAAGTTATCCAGATGAGAGCTGAGGGGAGCAGATTCCCCTTGATGAGGTTTGTCAACAGTGTGTTTAACTGTGATTTCTTTGTGACATCAGAAACAACCTCACTGTTTTTGAAGTCCAATGACAGTCTGCTTTCATCCAGGCCGTCAAAGATGAACAACAGTTTACAGACAGCGAGCGTCTCTGCTGTGACCTTCTGTAATGTTGGATGGAAAACACGGAGCAGCTCAAGAAGACTGTACTCCTTATCTCTGATCAAGTTCAGCTCCCTGAATGAAAGCAGGATCACCAGACTGAGGTCTTGGTTCTCTGAGCCCTCTGCCCAGTCCAGAGTGAACTTCTGCACTGAGAAGGTTTTTCCAACACCAGCGACGCCGTTTGTCAGAACCACTCTGATGGGTTTCTGTTGGTCGGGTTGAGCTTCTGTCTTTTGGTTCTGTTGGTCGGGTTGAGCTTCTGTCTTTTCTTTCTGTTGGTCGGGTTGAGCTTCTGTCTTTTGGTTCTGTTGGTCGGGTTGAGCTTCTGTCTTTTGGTTCTGTTGGTTGGGTAAGGCTTTAAAGATGTCCTGACACTTGATTGTAGTCTCATGGAGGGTCTTCTTTTTAGAGTCTGTCTCAAGTTGTCTCACCTCATGTTGGGTGTTCACTTCTTCACTCTGTCCCTCTGTGATGTAGAGCTCAGTGTAGATCCTGTTGAGGAGGGTTCTACTTCCTGTTTCATCACTTCCTTCAGTCACATGTTCACATCTCCTCCTCAGACTGATCTTAAGTTCATCTGTAACCTCCTGCAGACCTCTATCTACTGAAAGAGAAGAAACATATCCTGAGACTGGATTTATAAAATGATCAAATACAAAAATTGTATTATTACACATTAAGCACACTGCATAACACAAAAACATCCGTGTAATAAATGTGTGCTGCTACAAGAGAAATAAAATATACTCAATATAAACTGACAGCAAGAATCAGATAAAATGTAAATGTTTCATTTAACTATATATCAATGAAAATACTAACTGCTTTGTCTTGTTTTTAGACACAATGACTTCAGTCTTACTTATTACAGTGCTGGACTTACTGGATATCGGCAGTCCTCCTCTTATTTTAGATCTTTCTCCACACTGGGGACAGGAGGACTCTCCTGATGAAGTAGACTGGTCCCAGTATGAGGTGAGACACTGTCTACAGAACCAGTGTCCACATCTGGTAGAAACTGGATCTCTTAGGAGGTCCTGACACAAAGCACAGCTGGACAGCTGCTCCTCCACAGAAACAGACCCCTTTGTTATTCTGTGGAGATAAGGGAAATCATAAAGCTGTGAAAACTGAGACTGACATTTAGAAACCAGTGGTGGACTGAATCAAATGAAGACACAAAAAGCAGTGTTTTAAAAAGGTGTGCCATGTCCTCATCAGTGAGCATGTGCAGAAGTCTGTCTGTGTAACCATAGAGTCTACCATCTGAGTCCAATAACTGACCTACAAGTGTGATGTTATTTTCAAGCAGTTTTCAAAAAACAGGGATTCATTTTTGTAGAGAATGTCCTTATTGTTCCAGATGTAATATCTGTGTGGAGAGAAGTTATGTTTCAAGATGAGAGACCAAGTCAAGAGTATCTGTTTATGGAAGTTGGATAGTTTGATTGGGATTTTACTGATATTATAGTTGCACAGTAATAAAATTCCAGGCCACCAACTTTAGAAAAAACATAATTAGGAATCATATTCCATAGAGATGTTGGGTTATTTAAAAATGTCTCAGCCTGTTCACTTTGAATGTTAAGAGCTGTGAAGTCTAAAAAGTTCAAGCCCCCACATTGACTCCTGTTTATTGTCACGTTCTTTTTAACATGATGTATTTTGTTTGTCCACAGAAAGTTAAACAACATATAATCAAATCTGTTGGTTACATTTTAGTCAACATCCAAAGATAGAGCTGGATTAGTGAGTCTGGAAATGCCCTCAGCTTTTGAGAGCAAGGTCCTTCGTCTCAGAGATAAATCTCTTTGTAAACAAGAGTTTTATCAACGATGGGATTCAAATTTAAGGTGCACCTTATATTTTGCTCCTTGGTGATAACTACTCTCAGGTTTGTGACCTGGTGATTCACTGGATTATTACAAATATGGGGAACATTACAATCTTTAACAGCCATAAGTTCAAATGTTTAATATTTATGTTGAGACCTGAGACCTTTGAAAAGTTATTAATCAGCTTTATAGAGAGCTGCACACTGAGCATGTGCAGGAGCTGTGTCATGACCTGCACACTGAGCATGTGCAGAAGCCGTGTCATGACCTACACACTGAGCATGTGCAGGAGCCGTGTCATGACCTGCACACTGAGCATGTGCAGGAGCTGTGTCATGACCATGAAACGTAAAATCCTAAATATAAGTTGCACCGGTATAAGACGCGCTGTGTTTTTGAAGGTCTCTCAGAGAGAAAATAAAGTTTACACTGTCTTCCTGCGTTACAGTTTTTATTGTGTTCAGCAAAGTCAAAAACCTGCAGTTACTGTTCAGCTCTGTCACCCTTTTAGTCTGTTTTCTCTTTGTGGGAAAAGTTTTGAAAAAGTAGCGCAGCCAGACTGGTCTGTGTCGCTGTCTTTCCCAGAACAGCGTGCAATCAGCTCTTAATACACTGAGGGCCTGATTTACTAAGGTCCCAAGTAAAGAGTACTAAACTGTGTGTTCACTCCAAAAAAATGCACGTTTGGTGAGTGTGTGATTTTTGGGTGATCGACTAAGAAAATTTGCTCTGGAAAGAGGTATCGAAGACGGGGGTACGAGCAGTGGTGA
The DNA here is from genome assembly GCF_963930695.1 of Labrus bergylta. NCBI lineage: Eukaryota > Metazoa > Chordata > Actinopteri > Labriformes > Labridae > Labrus > Labrus bergylta. The sequence goes on along the minus strand of NC_089201.1, from coordinate 32,015,265 downwards.
GGTCCCCCCATCCAAGCGTAGCAGCAGCGGGCTGTAGAGGGAGGAGACGAGCACACTATGGAGAGGAGCGCACGAGCTGGGGGAGAGACGCACAGCCCGAGAAAAAAGAAATCCCAAGTTTAAAATAAAATGTTGGTGAGAAGAGGGAAACAGGAAGAAATAAATGTCAATGTTGAAATTCTTTAGAATGCAGAGGCTGTGGATGTTCAGTTTTGTTTAAATAGGCAACAATATAGTTTAATCATGGTGTTTTCTGCTGTCATTCCAAACATATTAACATGTGTGGAGAATAACGTGATCTGTATGCCTTCTTTGATTGAGCCTATGTCTCCTCCTAACTTCAATAACAGCAGCCTGTTGTGTGTAAAACTGGTCTCCTGGGTTAGCACGTTCTTTTCAAAGGTGTTAAATTCAGACACCATCACAATCACCTCAGTTTTTGTCAGGCTTGGTAAATCACAATGCGTGTACTAATTTAACTTATTTGCATTTTCTCCTTTCTAGGGCAGAAACGCCCCATATTGAATATTCATTAAGTCAAAAGTACTAAATGGACAATGCGTGTTTTGCTCATATGAAAGATTCAATCCTCACTGCGCGCCGTTAGTAGATCAGTTAACACATTTTTTGCTGGTGGTATCAAGTTTGCACACGTTTTAAGACACACAAACCTTTAGTGAATCAGACCCAATGAATGGGGATGGTTTTTTAATCGCGTCCGGTCGCACACAGTGATGGTGACTTCTGCACCCGCGGTAATGATGGCTCATGTGTAAACATTTTATACTGGTATATTAGTTACACCTTTGTATAAGACCCAGCCAACTTTTAAGATGAAAAAAAAAAAAAGGTTTTAAAAGTGCATCTTACACCGGATGTTACGGTACTTCAGTAAAAAAAAAAGATCTCATTGTGTAGTCATGTTAAAAAAATAAAAAAAGACAAACAAAGAGTGGACACAACAGAAAAAATGATTGAAAGAAAACGATCACAGCAGATCTCACTAAACTTCAGGATCAGTTTAAAAGACTTCTTCCTGCAGAATCACAGAGAAGACGACTAGATACACAACCAAAGAGTCAATACTGAAATCATATTATCTTATCTATAAACATATAATACATATATATAATCCTTAGTATGTTGTTATGAGTTCAGTGACTTTCTCTGTATGATCACTGTGTGCAGGTTGATGATTAAAAACAAGAAAATCAACACATTATGGTGTTCAGGACTCTTTTTTTAGCTTGACAGTTTGGTGATTAAAAAAAGTTCTCTTACTGTGGATCTGAGGGTCCTGGTTCATTACTGAAGAATGGAGGTTCACCTTTAGACCGGTCACTCTTCATAGAGAGACAGCTGGACAGAGGAGACTCTGCTCTGTCCTCCTCTTTGTCTTCTCGATCACTCATCTTCTGATCTCCAGATTGATCAGAGGACAATAAAAGACGTTCATGCAGGTAAAACAACCTGAGGACAAAATAACAAACAGGTGAGACACAAGCAGGAAAAATGTGAAAGACAGAAATGGTCAAGTGTCCACATCTCATTACCTGATGTGATCCTTCATTTGATTTTCTCTTACTTCCTGTCTGCCTAAGTACCTGATGCAGCACCTCAGTGCACTTTGTTTTGATCCTAACATGATTTGTCCGTCTGAACTGCCCTGAATAATGCCAATAACAAGACATTGAGTCTTAAACTTTAAACATTAAACTAACATGTTAGTATTTAACAGCAACCATGACCTTTAGGACATTTGTACAACTAGAAGTGTATAAAACAGGGTTGGAAATCAGCACTCGTCACATACGGGTGTCTTTTTGCAGTGGCGGGTGAATTTGCTCAACCTACCGACCACAGTGGCAGAGCGAGGGTCACAATGGTGCTCTATATGCTGGAATGGCTTTGCTTGGTGTAACATGATTAACAGAGCACAGACTAGCATCTCTTTAACAGCGGGTCAACCAGCTTCAGGTGTGTTTAAACTGACGCCTCGCTGTCTCAAGTCCAACATGATAAAAAGAAGAGCGCTGTGGCGTTGATTTGGGCTCAAAGGAGCAGCTGTAAATACTATAACTTCAGACATTTGTCTTGGGCTCAAAGTGCTGCACACATTCAGCGGCCTCACAGTAGAATCCATAAAAACAATAGAAAAACACATCGACATGTCAACAGAAAAGTACAGACCCATGTATAAAACACAACATATATTGCACATTACCCATATAGAGAAAAAGATATCAAAATATAAAAGCATGTAAGAACATCATGACGCCATGATGTTTCTGCTGTAAATGTCCAATGATGAAATGGTGAAACAGACAGTGGCTTATCTTAGAATTTATTGGGCCGAGGTCAGACAACAGCAACAGAACACAAATGGCTGACAAACTTTTCATGTTAACGGTCCTGTTATATTCTGTTAGCTGGTACAGCCTACAAATTCTTTTACCATTTGGGAAGACTTCTAAAAGGCTAGAGAGGTGACATTACCTTCACTTGAAACTGTCAGATATCTACATTCAAGTCATTTAAGCTCACAACATACACTCGGCTCCTCTCCAAAAATAGATCTGCTGCTATGAGAGTCTTACACAAACTGTTACATCCACACAGACCTAAACCAATGACCCTTAGATGGTCGACAGATTTAAAATGATATATCCACAAAATGATTCAAGTGAATGATTATGTGAAAATAAATACTAACAGGCACAACCCGTACAGCAGGCTTAGATTTAAACTGAACAGAGATTACAGTACCACGCTGACATCCAGCTGAAATACAAAACTAATGTAGTTCAGCTTCCTGGGCGGTGGTCCTTACTGTGGTCCTTTTATGTCTTTATTGGAGATTCAGAAAGCAGGTAGAGAGAGAGTGGGGAATGAGATGTGGGAAAGAACCACAGGTTGGATTAATTGGGCGTGCGCAGTAACCACTTGGATACCAGCGCCCCCTGAAGTGATCCTTAATGTGACTCTGCCTCTCTTCCCGTCTCCTTTAGTACCTGATCCAACTCATCAGTGCAGCTTGTTTGTATCTTCATCTTATTTGTCCGTCTGATGTGACTCCCTGCTTGGTATTTGACCCTGGTCTAGTTTTAGGATTTAATATAAATGTCTTTCAATTATCCTTCCTGTGTCTCTTCAATCCTGCACTGAATAATGACAATAACAAGGTCTTGAACCTCAAACATTAAAGCAATATGTTAATATTTAACAGAAATCATGACCTTTGGACCAACAGTTTTATATCTAGAGGGATATAAAACAAAGTCCTTCATGCCTGTAGGGATCAAACCACGTCATAAAACCGACCTTTGCTCAGATAGATGTTTTATTGAGGCTGTATTTAGTGATTACATTTTATTAGGATGCATTATTTTTTAATGTCTACTTTGAGGAAGTGGAGAATATCTAGCTTATAAAATTAAATAGTGTGGAACATAAGCACTGTCGTCCTCAGGACTTTATTTAATCTGAGAGAAAACCAGTAACGCTGACTGCTAGTTTAGACCGCAGGAGTCATGACAAACATCTCTGATTAAGGACGATTTAGATTTTTAGCTACACAACTTTTACTTGACTTTACTTTTCAAACAAAAGCTGAGAAACAACAAGTACTCCACACTCACAGAGCTGATCCCGTACTGTATCTGATCCGTTTCCTTTGCTTTTCTATTCAAAGTGTATTACTCAATATTAACCTGAGGTTTTAACAGTAAAGTCATAATAATGTTGAATTAAACTCACCCTGTCTCAGATGTTTGTCCTTCTGCTCTGTCGACTCAAAATGGAGTCTTAGCTCCGACTGACAGAAACTTTCAGTTTTATTGTTTTATTGGAAACCCATATCAGCTCAGAGTTTCTCCTCCCCTTGTTACTAGAAATGAAATGAATGGTTAACCATCATCAGTTCAGGTTTCTTCATGACCTCTCTGCTGAGCTCACAGTAAAATGCATTAATTCAAACTAACTAGGTTGAGATAGTCAGTCAGAAAACTTCAAAAAGTAAGCTGGGATCACCTCCCTTCAGCAATGTTGTGGATGTCAGACGTGTGGAGAAACAGTTCCCAGATGATCCATGATCTGTTCAGATCACCCCGCATGGTACTGGGCAACATGTGATCCATGGATCAGAGGAAAATGTATCTTCATGGTGTAAAATAAATACACTGGCGTTATATCCCAATTCAATATCTGAGTGAAAAGAAGTCAGTGTTAAAGTTGTTCAGGTGGGCACAAACAGGAAGTCATTTCAGTCTTTTAAAATACATTTTATGTATGTTTTATTTCAGACAGAAACAGGTCATAACGTGTCAATATTTCATTGTGAAAGATAACTTTTTAATTGTCTATTAGATGTTAGAAACATTAAAAGAAGAATAGTAGAAGTTGATCTGAGTGATAGGGCTGGGCCTCAAATCAACATCACGATTAATTGAACAGTTTACCTTGATTATGATTCATGAAAGATTATTTTGTTATTGTTTTTTGCCCTCATAGTTCACTGACATATGCTCAACTGTTTATCTGGTCTTTTTTCTTGTATAATCTTGATGTTGAACACGTAATATAAAAATAATTAAAAATAATAACAGTATTCGAACATTAACTGCCATTGGATTTCGTAATTTTATTATAAATATATAATTGATTAAAATGTTTTGGATAACGAGTGAATCAATTGACGTGAGGATGTTAATGTTACCTAAACAGTTTTATGAAAGTAGTCAGCCTAGGTGTCATTTTTTTTTTAATGCCCTGTCTTGAATAGGCCACTCCCCCTCTTACAGCAACCAGTGAGCGCTGTATGTTAGAGGTGGGAATCACTAGAGTCCCCACAATACGATATTATCCCGATACTTGAGACACTTTACGATTCTATTGCGATTTTAAACATTTTTCGATATGCTGAGAATTGCGATACAATATATTTTGAACTGCATATTATATCCACTACACTAAACTAAATCAAGAATCATTTTGTCAAATAAGATAAAATTCTCAGTCTGTTCATCTCACTTCAGTCTTTTTATTTGTATTTCAGTCTAATTGAACTTGAACATGAATTCTTAACAATACAACTTGTTCAAAAATAATTTTGAAACCCCTTCAACAGTTAAAAAAAAAAAAAAAAAAGCATAAATAAAACATCATATAAAAAATATGAATACTTGGCTGCCATGAGACTATATAATATCGCCACATAAAATATCGCGATACAATACTGTATTGATTTTTTACCCGACCTTTACTATTTAATATGTTGTGTGGCGTCGCACACACTGGCTGTCCACACTGCATCCGTTTACTATTTCACTATTTGCTCTGTAAATTTCAGTTTCCCCCTGCAAACAGTTTGACATCTATACTTTTGTATTAAAGGTGGACACGCGGATGTGTGGTGCTTTGTATTGACGAGCAACACAGCACACAGAGGACCGTCGATAAACGGCTCACGGTGAGCCGAAAAAAAGTTTATCCGGTGTTGTTGACACAAGTCAAAGCAGAACATTTAAATCACAGATGTGGATATTATTAATACATCGCTATCTCCACTTTGTACAACAAGCTGAAGAAACAAAGAAACATTACATTTGGGCGGCAGTAACTCAGTCCATAGGGACTTGGGTTGGGAACCGGAGGGTCGCCGGTTCAAGTCCTGGTCTGGACCAAATCTGGAAGTTTGTCTGGTAGCTGGAGCACTGCCAAGGTGCCCTTGAGCAAGGCACCAAACCCCCAACTGCTCTGGTGCACTCTCTGCTTAGCAGCTTGTAGCAGCCCCACTCTGACATCTCTCCACCATTGCATGTCCACAGGTCCTGTTTGTGCATGCGTGTGATTCATGTGTGTGAGAAGCATGTCCCTAAAAATAACAAATTTCCCTCAAGGATTAATAAAGTTTATCAAAATACAATCAAAAAATAAAAATAAGGGTCAGTGATAAATAAGGGTTGTTCAGATGACCAATTCAAAAATCTTTTAAAAACACACTTTGAAAGCATGCATCAGGTTCATTAAAATGTGAGATTTGTATTCATGTTGGTTTTGTGTTTTTTAAAATGACATTTACACCATTTTGTTCAAAAGGTAAGACAGAATGGACATAAAAATGTCAAGTGGTGTAACCACTGAAAAATTAAGAATATTGAATATTTTATACATCTAGAGTATGTGAGTGTAAGTGTACTCATGATTGTAATTACTTCATTTTAAAATAGCACAAGAAATTAGATTTTATTAGGATTATCCCTAAATTTATAAATTATGCCCTTTTTCAATAGTGAGCGGGACACAGAGCTGAAAACACTTCTGTTTTCTAATTAATTTTTGGCAAATTATGTAAAAATTGTTTAAAAAAAACATGTTATTTCACTGCAATAGAGGACTACTTTTAATCCACTTTAATTGTCCTGTATTTTATTATATGTTTATGAGAAATACTGGTTACACCAATTGACTCAAACCAGTTACACCAACTGACCATGCTGCTTCTACCATTGTTTCTTGAAGAAATTATTGTTAGCTTCCTCCATTTTATGTTTGCTCCACCTTCCAAAGTGCACAGAATACCAGTGCAAACCTGTAGTGTGCACATTTGCCTTAAACACAGAATGGCATATAACTGAAGTGAATAGATCGGCCTTTTGGATGGGTCTCATAGATCGGCAGATTCTTACTGATAAATATTTTATCTTCTGTTCCCAATAGCTGTTTACAACCACACATACATTGCACGCATTAGACTAAACGTGTTCCTGTATTCTCTCACGGAAAAGCTTGAAATGTAAAGTTGTTTTGTTTCTTTGTTCCTTCTTGATTTCTGTCGATCCTTCTAGTGATGTGTCGGTCATGAAGGATTCGTTTAAAACGAATCATCTGGGTGAACGAACTGAACTGAATCACTTACTGAGAAGAGTCGTTCATTTCTCAACTCTCTCTCCTCTCTCCCGTCTCTCTCTCTCTCCAGACCGTAAGAGTCTCTAAAGCCCGCCCTCCCTCTCCTCTCATGTCAGTGATACCTACTGACTGAACCAATAGGAGGAGTCGGTCGGGAGCTCTGTGTCTCTAAAGCCTGCCCCTACTTCTCCCTGTCATGTCTCCAAAATTGAGGAAGTAGAAAATATATTATTGAACATTTAATGTTTGTGTTTTTTATATCTGCTGTCAGTTTGCAAACGGCTTTTATATCCAACTTAATTTAACTCAGCTGACTGTTTTAACATCCACTAACCATCGTGTTTCAGTCAGTACAGTGTGTGTGTGTGTGTGTGTGTGTGTGTGTGTGTGTGTGTGTGTGTGTGTGTGTGTGTGTGTGTGTGTGTGTGTGTGTGTGTGTGTGTGTGACTGAGGCTGGTGACTCACTGTCTCGCTTGTTCACGTTCAGTGTTTCGTTCACTGAACGTACTGACTGAAGCTCCGACATGAATCACTCACTGACTGAGAGAGACTCAGAAAGTAACCTAAGCCCATTAGTTTTTTTTAAATCATTTTCTTGCCCTGCGTATATAATTTAAAATATAACTGTTCTGGTATAGAATATATTCGTTGCCATGCATCTTTTCTGCTGACATGTAGCCTATATTAAGTTAAATTAATTGTCATTCATGATAATGTTTGCAAACTGAAAGCTGCTTTAACAGGCACATACTTTTTCACGACACCCAGCCTAATTGTTATTAAAATATTTAGTGCCGTGCTATTTGTAGTTATTTATAAGAAATATTAGTTATTACCATTTTATTCATGTTTGTTTAGAAGTATTTTTATTTTTAAAATAAATAAATTCTGTTAAATATAAAGATGTATGCCAGTTTTCTTTAAGTCTATGAATATTGTCTTTGGTGGTCAAACTGGCTGCAATTTAAGGGGCTACCGCAGAAATCATGCCTATGGCACCAAAATGGTTAGGGCCGGCTCTGTGACAGACTTTGGAGGATTAAGGGAAGTTTAATGAATTGAATACATGCATATATCTGTGAATATATGAAGAATAGGAAGAAGATGAGGGTGTGTGAAGGAGATCCAGCAGAAGTTCAAACTCCTGACTGAAATTCCTCTCTGACAAATCAAAGTATTCCAGTAAAGTCAAAGTAGGCCTATCTGTACTGAAGCTCCATGAAGGAGACTAATCAGACCTTTAAAGACTTTAACACTAACATGTGATCCATGTCACAGCTGTTTTATAGAAATATGATTATTATCTTTGCATGAACTTTCAGATTTCAACTCCATCACCGCCAACACCAGAACATTTGGAACAATCAGCAGAATCCAAACATTTGTACTCTTGTTTCAAATTATCCAATTTGTTTTTTATTGATCTTATCTGTAAGTTTTATTTCCCAACAGCAAGACTTAAATGTGCAGTAAACCTCTCGGGGGCTCAACGTCAAAACTGAGAAACATCCTGTTTAGTTGGTCAATCTATGTCATATTTACTTATATTCTGACACATTATAGACTAAATAATATCCTTACAACAGAAGACAGGTCTCAGTATGCTTGAATATAATCTATAAATAATATTAAACATTTGAATATTTCTTGAAGACGATTCAGAGCAGGGCATGAACGTCCTCACTGATTATTATTATGTCCCTGAACGCAGCAGTCAGAGCCACCTACATGTGAAAACGTTGAGTAGCAATAATACATTACAGTTCCTGTTTTCAGTCTGCTCACTTGTCTGAAAAATAAAACGGATGGCGCCACCTGCTGGACAAAGATTCAAAGCTTGATCCAAACAGCAGCCGAGCTCTTATCCAGCTGCTTCAAAGTGAGCAGCCTGATGACTCTGCTGGAGCCAGATTCACACGTAGCCCCGGCCGGGTCACACTCCTGTTCAGGTTTGATCTCTAAAGAGAGAGAAACTGGTCTGTAAGGCATTCAGATATAAACTACTGTAGGGTAGAGGTCACCGAGGGGCGGGCTGGAACAAAGAAAGATCAGTTGTAGTCTGTCTGTTGATGTCTCAGTATTTTTGCTGTCTTTCTTTTCTTATTGTATTTTGTCGTTGCTGTCCTGACCTTGTCTGTTTGTTTTTTCTGTGCCTTATTTGTCATGTATATGTCACCAGTTTGTCACGCTATTGCACCTCATTAAATGAATGAATGAATAAAAACCATTCCTGAGATAATCCACTGCTGGTACGGAGGTGCTCTCTGCCTCCTGTGTGTGAACAAAGAGTGTGTGTGTGTTTGAAGATACAAGTATATCCATCTCACATAGAACTGTGTTTGTCTTTGATTGAAATGGGGGCGGCAGTTGCGGTAGAGGGTCGCCGGTTCAAGTCCCTGGCCTGGTAGCTGGAGAGGTGCCAGTCCACTTCCTGAGCACTGCCCTTGAGCAAGGCACTGAACCCCAAAACTGCTCTGGAGCGCTCGCTGTGGGCCGCCCCCTCACTCTGAGACCTCTCCATTAATGCATGTCCACAGGATCCTGTTTGTTCATGTGTGTGTTCATGTTTATTAAACAGAGTGATTCATAAAGGATCAATTCAAAATGAAATATGAAACACACATTGTGAGTGTGTGTAGTTGTCAAACTGAAAGCAGACATCACAGCCGTTTTTACATCTGCACTCTTGAAAACATGGAAATCATTTGAGGAGGACTGCTCCTGACTGCAGACGCAGCACTGAGGGAATGCTACTTTCAACATCAGGCTACTTTTAGAAAATGACCAACCCTGCCTTTAAGCGTGATATTGATTTGAGGTCATATCGCCCCGCCCTGCTAACCAGGCTACCGGAGCAGCAGCAGCACGGCGCCATGCTTCCTCTCCTGAACACAGACAGAAGAGAGGGAGTTGTTTTGATACAGCTGATCATTAAAATATCTAAAAGAAGTGATCATTCAGATTGGCAAATGTACCAACCTTCCTTGTTTGTGTGACTTTCAAATAAAACACAGTCCTCTCAACCTCACACAGTCCATGTTTTCTTGAAGAATAATTCTCTCAGGTGTTCAGAGTTCAGGTGTGTAGCTCCAGACGCCGCTGCAGCTCAGGCCGTAGTTCTCCTCTCTCACACTGTCGGGCAGCTCAAACTGAGCCAGCGGCCTCAGGAGGCGTCGGATGGCGTGCTCCTCAAACTGAGCTCTTCCTGGATCTCCGATCAGGACTTTGGTGCCGTGGGTCTCCATGCAGCGGTTCAACCAGCTGTGCAGGCTGGTGGCGAGGGACTGGTCGTAGAACATGTCGCCCAGCAGGATCAGGTGGAAGGCGGCGGGCGGTGAACCCATGATGTTGTGGGTGAGACACACAGGAGGCTGCAGGCCGTTCAGCTCACTGTTCATGTGCGTCGCCACGGCTGCCACTGGAACACAAACAGGCGGGTTAACACGTCACAGGGTTAGGCTTCAAGGAATCATGGTGTTCATGTGTTTCTTTTAATCACAGCAGTCTATATACAGGGTTCACACTCTTTTCCAGGGATCATTTTCCAGGACTTTTCCAGGACATTTTCAGCCATGATGGAGCTGGTATGACAGTCCGTGATCGTGCCACGCCAATATTAAGTGTAGTCTTTAACAAGGTTAATCACACCCACTGTGAGCTACCGCTTCAACGGTTAAACATTTAATATCATGTTAAGGTCCATTTTTTACACTTAACAACGCAGTATTATATTTGAAGAGACAATGCTAGCAAACAAGAAACTTTCAATGGATTCTTGTTCCTCGTGTCCCTGGCTGTACCCCTGAGAAGTTTCAGCAGATTTTACTGGAGACTTTTTTAAATGATTAAAGTTGAATTCTGGTCAAATTGCATAGAGACGCTGATATTTTAGAACATTTTAATTCATTTTTCTAAAAAACAAGAAACTTTCAATGGAAAGGTCTTCTGGTTTCTGTTTGTAGTTCATTTAAAGTCCCCATGATACTGACAGCAGGCAGAACATTATCTGCACTGAGGACCACCTCCCACAGACGGGATTCTGACAATGATTTGTTTGTCTTAAGAACCAGATACATGCAGTAAAAAAGTCTGTTCTAGATAAAAACTCATTTACAGCCACAGATCTGCTCGACTCTGTCACAAAAGCTGATGATTGTTAGATTCCCTGCATTCCTGAAACGCATCACAAACGATCGACCCGGCCTCCATGGAGGACAGACCTGACAAAGCTTCACTTTTCATTTCTTACAGATCTGCACAAGGATGCAGCCTTTAGTGGACACTCGATGAACTGCAGGATTTTGCACCTCAGCATCGGCTTCATTTTTAAAGACCGGAGGTTTCTGCTTAGTTTGACAAAGTGCAGTCTGAAAGCAAACCGAACCAAATGAAAAATGCAGCAATGTTGCAGCTCAATGATAAATGGATTGAGCTTGTAAAGCGCTTTTCTGGTCTTCTGAAGACTCAAAGCGCTTTTTACACCGCAGGTCACACCTACACATTCACACCCTGATGGTAGAGACTGCTGAGTAAAGAGACCATCAGAAATAACTAATCCCTTTCATAGACACACATACGCCACTGATGAAGCAGCGAGAGCAATTCAGGGTTCAGCGTCTTGCCCAAGGACACGTCGTAGATCTGGCTGCAGGAGCTCGGGATTGAACCCCCAAACCTTCCGGTTGAGAGACGACCGACTCTACCAACCGAGCCACAGCCGCCCCTGAATCGCCCAAAATTTCATACGTTAAAATGAAATAATGTTGAGCTCCATCACAGCTTTTTGACTTCTTGCGTCAACCATCTGAGACCTCAGCCAACCACACGAGAGAAAAACCTTCCACCCGTTGACGACATGCAGCGAATGTTTTAATGTTCCTATCAAAATAAGAGCCTGAAAATGTGTCCATGCTGTGATGTCATGATGTGAGTAAATAACACAGTAGAGTAAGAGATGAATGAATGCTTACTAGGGTCGATGTCGTTAGCCACTACATGAGCGGCACCGCACAGAATGGCGGCGATGGCGGAGGCTCCGCAGCCGCTGCCCAGATCCAGAACGGTCTGACCCCGACACACTGCGGGGTGGTCCAGGAGAAACCTGAACACAGAGACAGAAACAAACAAAACAGCTGTTTAGGTTTGTGAAACCAACGAGACGCCAGAGTCACTTCCTGCTCCGTCCCACAGGTCGGAATCAAACCTACGGTCTCTGCACATTGTGGCCCTCGAGCTAACCACTAGGCCATCGCCACCCCTTTATCTTAATGTCTTTGTTGCATAATTTCAACGTATTGAAGCGACTGCTCAAACTAATCTTTAAATGACAGTGAGCCTTTGTCCCAGGCGTCTGATGTGTTAGAAGTCCTTCACTAAAAGGTGGCTAAGGTCCTGGACCTCCTGACAACACTAAAGATCTGCACTGAGCAGCCGCTGAAGTCCTGAAGTCAAACACTGGAGCTCAGAGAGTTTAGTGAGAACAATAGAGAAGACGAGGGAACCAGCTGAACAATTGACTCAGGACTTTTGCTTTTATATCGTTATTAAGACGTCTCCTACTGAGCCAAGACACATGCACATTTCAAAAAATAAATCAACCTGTAGTTGGTCCGAACTTCATGGTGTCACGTCCAACACGTCTTTATGACTTCTTTCTCGGTTTGGGAGGCGTGGTCTCATTGGACAAATCATCATTATCATCTTATTTCATTAAAACTTCATTAAAGATAGAGTCGGTATCTTTTCAAAATAAAATACAGACTTCTCCTAAAGCTGCTCCATTGTCCCTTCTGGGCCTCCGTACATGTGTGGTGGTGACTGTGTCTGCAGAGACTCTGTCCTCTCACTGGATTTTACTGTTCTGCTTTGTTCTGGTTGACTCTTGATGTTTCTGGGCGGAGCTGGTGTGTTTTGTAGTGTCTCATCTGTATGCATGTACCTTATATTCTCTAATAATCAACATTTATGTCAAGTAGTCATGCTGCATAATCATATGTATCTCAGTAAACTGTATCTTAATAAACTGAAACTGCGCCTCAGGGTAAAAATGCATTTAGCAGAGCACACAGGAAGGAGCCCTCAGGGGAGGGTGAAAGAAAGTTCAGTACAGCAATACAGAAAGGTGAATCCTTAAAGTTACCAATAAAGATGAAGTTGAACAGATCAGATGGTGAAAAGAGGGCGTGAAGAAGCTTGTCCCCACGCCCCTGCAAAGCCATACATACTGTAATCTTTGTCTGTTTTAGTCTCTTCAGTTGAAGGGCTCACTGCTTTATGACTCCATGAATACAGCTTCCTGTGCTCATGTTCTTTGGCCTCCAGGTCCGGTCTCTGAAGAGGACTTTGCAAACTTTAAGGACTACAATTACACCGTGAAGAAAACAGAAAATAGATTCAGAACTTCAAAATGTTGCGGCTTCATTGGGTTCGGATGTAGGTTTAATCTGGGTCCAAATTTGATACAAAAAGTCACTACAGTTTCCTCCAGACAATGACAGCGCACAGGTGAGTGGAGGAGTGGATACAGTTCAGTGATTGGACGAGATTCAAACCGGCGAATATGACGGACGTGGACGTAGCAGCAAAGAAGAGAAAATATAATCAGAGTGAGGAGAAACACCACAATCATTGTTCATTTTAACTGCATTAAAGTTCATATTTTAACACCATATTTATCGACTTTAAAGGTCACATATTCTGCTAAACCCACTCCCCCATGTTCCTCTAACTCTAACATGTGTCTCTAGTCCGTCTACAAACCCCCCAATGATGAGAAAAGTCCATCCTCTCCGTCTTCTGCCTGCTCCACTTTTCAGAAAATGTGTGCTCAAACAGGCCGTTTGGAGATGTTCCCTTCATGACATCACAAAGGGCAGTAGCCCCTCCCCCAGGTGGGTGACACTCCCACAGCTAGGTGTTTGTTCTGCCCTCTGAGGCCGCGATCACACCGAGACGCGCTGCTGCAGACGCGGGCGCTCATAAATACATTTATTTCGTTTAGATTTCCAAGGTAATTCTAATTAGAGGAAACCATGGACCTAACTTCATATTACTTTACTGGAAATGTATTCAAGAAATGAGCAGCTATTTATCACCTGCTTCTCTGGAAATAGCAGAATATAATTACTCGGTGATCATTTTGTGGTGAATTGTGATTTCATTTCAAATAAATGATTTGATAATTGTCACCTACTTACCATGAAATTTGGGGGTAATTTCAAAGAAATTGGAAAAAACAGTTACTTACCAATTAGGACTTGCTTACAATTAAGATCGGGCATTATTTCAAAGAGGTTACGTGCTAATTTTCACTCAATTGTCATGAAATTCAGGGGTAATTTCAATGAAATCAAAAAAAAGTTTGTCTAATTATCACCTAATTACGACGAAATTTGCGGACCTGTAAAGTGTTACCTAGATTTTTGTACAATTCAAAGTGTACATATCATTTTCCAGTAACTTTGACATTTGTCGTTTGAATGATTTACAACGGGGATGTAAAGCAGCTGTGCACCAACAGCTGTTAGTGACGTCACTACTAAAGAGGTGAAAGGTGAATGAAACAGGTATATTAGAGATCTCACCGTGACAGCGCCTGTCCTCCGGGCCAGTAGATCGCCCAGTACGGGTCCTCGTAGGTCCAGAATCTGCAGCTGGGAGTGAACAGCCTCAGTCTGAGCTCCGGGGTGAGGCTCTGCTATCCGACCACCTCCGTGTTTTCACCGATAAATCTGCGGCTGTGAGACACACACCTCCGTCTGAATGCTGTGAACGAGCCTTTAACACACCTGCTCCATGTAGAGGACTTAAAGAGTCCAAACATGACCAGTTAGCCACGGAGCTACTCGTCAGAGCCCTTCTTATGTCTCTGTCACCTTCTGTCGTTTTTTAACATCTTAAAACCCGATAAGAAATGAAAACGCACAACTTTCTTCTTCGTTGGCTGGCATCCAAAAAGTTGCATTACTGCCATCTGCTGGATTTAATTATTACTCACATTCCTAAATCCTCCTCAATAAACCTGTTCTCAAGAGAGATTTAAACAAGCATCTTCGTCCTCTCCCTCTCTCCCCACACTCCAAAATACTTTTTACATCTCTTCTTACGAGTCCCTCTCTCTCCATTTCTGACATCATGTTCTGTCTATGTGCTACATACTGTCTACATTTAATAACTACATGTTCAACTGTTTCTGCTAGATTGCATATCTCACAAAGACCAGATGAATGTTTTCCAGTGATATGTAGAGAGCTATTTAAATGACTGTGACTGATTCTTAACCTGGACATTACGACCTCCTCTCTTCTGTTGCTCCCTCTGTATTTTACTTTATCTATTTCCCTCTGAATTGAATATAAATGTCTTCCCTTTGTCTGATTGTTCCGATATTGTTGCCATTCCTGTTTGATTTTACTCCATGTGACTCGTTTCCCCTCTGACTGAGATCATTTGATGTTAATATCAATCCTCTCTTTCTTTACAGCTTCCTTTGCCAACCTGTCCACCTTTTCATTTCCTGCTATACCTGAATGTGTTGGAACCCACATGAACATCACATCTGTCCCCTGTTTAACCACCTGGGAATGTGTAAATATGATTTCATATAATACATCTTGACGACTGTGAGATGATCCTGATTGAATACTGTATAAAGCGCTGACTGAATCACTGCATATCAGCACTTTCCTTCCTTTCATTTGCTCAACACATTCTAATGCAACTAAAATGGCGTACAACTCTACTGTGTACACGTTCAGGAAATCTGACGTTCTCTTCACTACTTCAACCTTGAACCTTTTGGGATAAACGCAGCTGATCCTGTTGCATTTGTCACAGGGTCTTTAGATCCATCTGTGAATACTTGTACATGATCTCCATATCTCTGTTCTATGTGTTCATAGAATTCACTCACTAAATCAACATTTCTTTTCCTTTCCTTTATCTTTAGTAACTCCAAGTCTACTTCAGCTGTCTCAAGCATCCACATTGGAACTGGTGGCCATAAAACAGCTGGACTGATATCCTTGTCATACACTCCCATATCTCTCGCCACTCTATCCCCTATCCATCCAAAACTGGACTTAATTGTTCTCTCTTTTTCCCAGCAATCCTTTAACACTGATTTTGTTGGGTGACTATCTCCATGTCCTCTCAAGTTCAGCCAATAATTAGCTAATAGCTGTTTCCTCCTTAAACATAGTGGCATCTCTCCTACTTCTACCTGAAGTGCACATATTGGAGATGATTTCACTGCCCCAATACATATCCTAAGAGCCTGTGCCTGAATCATTTCTAACTTTGCAAGTGTTGTCTTTGCTGCAGATCCATATACCACACTCCCATACTCAATCCTAGTTCTAATTAACGCCACATATATATATTTTAAGGCAGCAACATCAGCTCCCCAATCCATTCCTACAAGACATCTCATTACATTTATTACTTTTTTGTAATAAAAAGAAAAGGAGCTTCATAACAACAGGAATGGAAGTGGAAGAGGTTGAATAAAAAAGGGAAATAAATAAATAGATAAATAAATAAAGAGATAAAATAAGGTTAGTAACTCTCGCGCTAAGTGACCCAGATAAATGATTAGTCTTTTCACTTAGTGGAAGTTACTAACAAAAGAACAAATGCTGCATGAGAGAAGGTGACAGGTCAGAGGAGAAAACACCAAGATGAAGTTTGATAATAAGTTCAGTGCAAAAAATAACAACGCATCACGGCACAAAAGCCAGAAGTATCTGCTCCACAATTTCACCCTTGAACATTTACAGCGTGGTCGGGGGCACAGCTCTCTCTGGGGGATTAATCAAACAGTGACGCTCTCCCAACAGAACAAGCTGGACCAAACGGATCAGTGCGCTCTTTTGAACTTACTGCAGAGCGCACGCTTCACCAAATCATCTAATAATGCAAAACCAGCCATGATGTAACATTTCAAAGTAACGCCTGTCACAGACGACTTTTTAAGGTTTTCACACCAATTAGGCAACGGGTCTGTTTCAAACCACACAAAATCACTTATTTTGTGTTTTGAATTTAAAAAAACTGGGAACATGCATCTAGGTTGAGATGGATTCTGGCGTGCTGTGACACTCGTGGTGCTTTTTATTTGTAGTTTCAATGTTCTACCTCTAGATTCTGTGTGTAAGCATGCTCAGAGCTCTGCTTATATTTACACACATTTCTAAGTAAAAGAACAAGTTGATAAATTCCACTCTTTGCGTGGGAATGTTCTTACACACTCATTACTCACAGATCCGTGCTCACACACTGTTGATAGATGAGCCCCCTGATTTTGTGCTTCAAACGTTCGTACACACGGTTTAAGCACATATCTGTTAGTGAATGAGGCCCATTATCTTTTGTTTCTCTGCAATCACGTTCAACTGGATGCTTCATTATAGAGAGCGTAATGCTGCAGCTCCCCCTGGTGGTGAACCTGTGTCAGTGCTATGTGAGTCCTTAAGACGTGATCATGTGAAAGCCTCCCCCAGTTTGAAGCAAAGAAATAAATAATTTTACAATCTTTAAAAATCAGATATATTTATACAATTTACTATATTTATTTAATACCACATTCTACTCTAATTCTGTGTAGAAGCAGCATGTTTGTGTGGACAATATCACACTGTGGAGCTGAATGAAATGTGAGTCTGTCTCAGAACACTTTCACTAACAGAGACCGCACCTTTACTGATTGAAATAAAGAGTAAGAGTCAGGTGAGGGGGGAGAAGGACAAATGTGTGGATCTTTGTGGAAAACAAAGTTTTATTTCAAATACAAGCGGAGAAGAAAATTACAGAGAGCAGACAGAGAAATAATCTCTTCAGATCGATCAGTCTGGGAGAAAACTGTGGAAACAGTGACACCTGCTGGCAGAAAGCAGTGATAGCAGCAACAGAACCTAAACATGAATTATTATTCAAATAAAACCCTCCACAGATTGAATTTATTTCTATTTAAAATCCTGAGATAATAAAAACAGAAGGTTCAAACATCAAAGTGTAATAAACATCAGAAGTTAAAAATAAAGATAGTTTGATAACGTGTCCGTTGTTACCCTGACATGATGAATGAATATCAATGATTGAGTCTGCATGTTATTCAGCTCTTTTTATATCATCTCATATTACATCAAATATTCAGGTGCTGACTCTGCACCTGGATCCAGACATCCTGTTTGTAGTTCTTTTAAAAACTCAGTGAAGCCTCCTCTTTGTTTTGATCCAACAAAGAGACGACTGATTTATTATCAGACGACCAACGACTCGTGGTTAAAAGCACAACTTCCCACTTTAACTTGCACAGGTGGAATCAACTTCTACTGTTATCTGTGAATATGAGTCAATGAATAACCTGCACCACTACACATGTCCACAGGGTGGCGCTGCAACAGAAACATTTATATCCAAATCAAAGAGTTCATCTTCGGTTGTTGAGTCATGAAGCAGTTTAAATTCAGAATATGAGAATAGAAAAATGTCCGAGGTCATGGTCCTGTGTGTGACGGTGGAGCTGATCTCAGAGCAGCTCAGACTGCAGCACTGAGAGTCATCTGCGCTGTGATTGGTCCGTCAGTCTCCCAGTAACACAGCCCAGTTAAAGACTCACCAACACACCAGCTGCTGCTTCCAGCTCTGTGATCAGCAGGATCCTCTCTTTAAAGACTCCTCCACCAGCTGTTGATATAAAAAGAGATAAATGAGAGATTAGACTCTGAGAGAGACTTCATGATTATTCTGATCATATAATATCATCGTTATCATGATTATTCTGATTATCAGTGATACAGAACATCCAGTATGAAGAGCAGCAGGGACTTCAGTCCTGCTCAGAAGTGAAGTGGGCGTGGAAAGTAGCACGCCACCTTTCAGCTCTCGTGGTCACTCATGTTGGTGACTTGAAGCTTAAAGGGACAGAGAGTCCTTGAAGGCATCATCACGTCACAGACAGTTGAGTGACGTGTTTACCGAGAGTCCTTGAAGGCATCATCATCATTTCACAGACAGTTGAGTGACGTGTTTACTGAGAGTCCTTGAAGGCATCATCACGTCACAGACAGTTGACTGACGTGTTTACCGAGAGTCCTTGAAGGCATCATCACGTCACAGACAGTTGAGTGATGTGTTTACCGAGAGTCCTTGAAGGCATCATCACGTCACAGACAGTTGACTGATGTGTTTACCGAGAGTCCTTGAAGGCATCATCACGTCACAGACAGTTGAGTGACGTGTTTACCGAGAGTCCTTGAAGGCATCATCATGTCACAGTTGAGTGACGTGTTTACCGAGAGTCCTTGAAGGCATCATCGTGTCAGAGACAGTTGGGTGATGTGTCTACCGAGAGTCCTCGAAGGCATCATCACGTCACAGACAGTTGAGTGATGTGTTTACCGAGAGTCCTTGAAGGCATCATCACGTCACAGACAGTTGAGTGATGTGTTTACTGAGAGTCCTAGAAGGCATCATCACGTCACAGACAGTTGAGTGACGTGTTTACCGAGAGTCCTTGAAGGCATCATCATCATTTCACAGACAGTTGAGTGATGTGTTTACTGAGAGTCCTTGAAGGCATCATCATGTCACAGACAGTTGACTGATGTGTTTACTGAGAGACCTTGAAGGCATCATCACGTCACAGACAGTTGACTGATGTGTTTACCGAGAGTCCTTGAAGGCATCATCACGTCACAGACAGTTGACTGATGTGTTTACCGAGAGTCCTTGAAGGCATCATCACGTCACAGACAGTTGAGTGACGTGTTTACCGAGAGTCCTTGAAGGCATCATCATGTCACAGTTGAGTGACGTGTTTACCGAGAGTCCTTGAAGGCATCATCGTGTCAGAGACAGTTGGGTGATGTGTCTACCGAGAGTCCTCGAAGGCATCATCACGTCACAGACAGTTGAGTGATGTGTTTACCGAGAGTCCTTGAAGGCATCATCTCGTCACAGACAGTTGAGTGATGTGTTTACCGAGAGTCCTTGAAGGCATCATCACGTCACAGACAGTTGAGTGATGTGTTTACTGAGAGTCCTAGAAGGCATCATCACGTCACAGACAGTTGAGTGACGTGTTTACCGAGAGTCCTTGAAGGCATCATCATCATTTCACAGACAGTTGAGTGATGTGTTTACTGAGAGTCCTTGAAGGCATCATCATGTCACAGACAGTTGACTGATGTGTTTACTGAGAGACCTTGAAGGCATCATCACGTCACAGACAGTTGACTGATGTGTTTACCGAGAGTCCTTGAAGGCATCATCACGTCACAGACAGTTGACTGATGTGTTTACCGAGAGACCTTGAAGGCATCATCACGTCACAGACAGTTGAGTGATGTGTTTACTGAGAGAAATAACAAACATGAACTTTGCTCTAATCAGTTTGATGAAGAATGTCTAACTGCTCTCAATCTGAATGGCTACTCCTCATGTCTCTTATTTTTCGTCGCTTGAACCGGAAGTTGTTCTGTGCCGCCATGTTGATGGACGTCTCAGGTCTCTTATTTTCAGCACAGAGGATCGAGGAAACTTGAGACCAGCCTTCCAGGAAGTCTTTTTACGGACAGACACGCCCCCTTATCAAATATCTTTTTATTTGTAGTTTCAATGTTCTACCTCTAGATTCTGTGTGTAAGCATGCTCAGAGCTGTGTTTATATTTACACACATTTCTAAGTAAAAGAACAAGTTGATAAATTCCACTCTTTGCGTGGGAATGTTCTTACACACTCA
Source organism: Labrus bergylta (assembly GCF_963930695.1). NCBI lineage: Eukaryota > Metazoa > Chordata > Actinopteri > Labriformes > Labridae > Labrus > Labrus bergylta. Next base: position 31,994,617 of record NC_089201.1, on the reverse strand, counting down.
TTACTCACAGATCTGTGCTCACACACTGTTGATAGATGAGCCCTCTGGACTTTTCTCCTTTCCTCTTGGTGTATTGTTTTGGTTTTTTTCATCACTTTTGTAGTAATTTGTTTGTATATTTAGTCACTTCTAAATTGTAGTTCTCATCTGCCTTGGTATGATGTTTACATTTTGATGATTAACTTTCTTTGTTTAAATGTGTAACCTTTTTACTAAACCATGTGACTACTACTGATCATGTGACTGGCTGTAAAGCGTTGAAGGAAGTAGCTTGGCTGCCATTTTGTACCTGCCCTGATGAAGGCCTGTATGGCTGAAACATGTTGGCATGTTTTTATGAATCTGTAGCCCTGATGAATTAAAGGCTTTTTATGCTGAACCCTCTGAGTGCCTCAGACTTCTTCAAAAACATCTAAGTTGGATCCCCGCACGGAAGAGCAGCAGAGGAACTAATTACCAAAATAATTTACAACACCAATGCAGCACTCCATGCATCTGCTTTTTGACTGGAAATATTGTATTTTCAAATTCAAAAACATTTCAAGATTTTTAATGACTGTACGAATCCTGAACTGTGTTTAGTGAAACCCTGTAGAGACCAGGATGGACTAAACCCAACCCTGTACTCACCTCAGAGACTCCAGTCTGTAGTCTGGATTCTTCTGAAGGTCACTCAGCAGCTTCACTCCTGAATCCTGCAGCTTGTTGAGACTCAGGTCCAGCTCTCTGAGATGGGAGGGGTTGGACTTTAGAGCTGAGGCCAGAGAAGAACAGCTGATCTCTGACCAACTGCAGTAACTCAATCTGAATAAAGAATAAAAGATGTGAATAAAAAGAATGATCAATCAGATGATAACATAACAACATAACTAGGTCCAATAAGTGAGTGTGTCCCTAAAATAAGTAGAGAGACTTTGTCATTCTGTTATTGTGGATCATTCAAATGTCAGCTTTCTACAGACATCATCCAAACATTCATACAGCTGTTCATGTCAATAAAGACACCAACATGTTACTGACCTCAGTCAAGATTACACAACCAATACTCTACTGAGCTTTACACACCTGGGAGAGTGTGTGTGTGTGTGTGTGTGTGTGTGTGTGTGTGTGTGTGTTTGAGTGTGTGTGTGTGTGACTGTGTGGGTGTGTGTGTGTGTGTGGGTGTGACTGTGTGGGTGTGTGTGTGTGTGTGGGTGTGTGTGTGTGTCTCTCCGTGTGTGTGACTGTGTGGGTGTGTGTGTGTGAGTGTGTGTGACTGTGTGGGTGGGTGTGTGTGTGTGTCTCTCTGTGTGTCTGACTGTGTGGGTGTGTGTTTGTGTGTGTGTAAGAGAGTGTGTGTGTGTAAGAGTGTCTGTGTCTGCGTGTGTGTGTGTGTGTGTGTGTGTAAGAGAGTGTGTGTCTCTGTGTGTGTGTGTAAGAGTGTCTGTGTCTGCGTGTGTGTGTGTGTATGTGTGTGTGTGTGTGTGTGTGTGTGTGTGTGTGTGTGTGTGTGTGTGTGTGTGTGTGTGTGTGTGTGTGTGTGTTTAAGAGAGTGTGTGTGTCTGTGTGTGAGTGTGTCTCTGTGTGTGTGTGTGTCTGTGTGTGTGTGTGTGTGTGTGTGTAAGAGAGTGTGTGTCTCTGTGTGTGTGTGTAAGAGTGTCTGTGTCTGCGTGTGTGTGTGTGTATGTGTGTGTGTGTGTGTGTGTGTGTGTGTGTGTGTGTGTGTGTGTGTGTGTGTGTGTGTGTGTGTGTGTGTGTTTAAGAGAGTGTGTGTGTCTGTGTGTGAGTGTGTCTCTGTGTGTGTGTGTGTCTGTGTGTGTGTGTGTGTGTGTGTGTGCGTCTTCAGTTTTGAACATTTAATAAAAATCAGAAACTTTAAAAACTTAAAGAACTCCATTTAAACTATTTCAGTAAAAATCAGATTTTTTTATGATGCAGATTCAAACAAGAAAATAAACATGAACAGCATTCAATCTAAAACTTCATGGTCGTCAGAAACATGTGAACATGAAAATGTTTCAGCTGATAATCAAACACATGAGATGTAAAACACAAACAGAGAAGAAGAGAACTGACCTCAGAGTCTCCAGTCTACAGTTTGGACTCTGCAGAAAATCACTCAGCAGCTTCACTCCTGAATCCTGCAGATTGTTGTGACTCAGGTCCAGCTCTCTGAGATGGGAGGGGTTGGACTTCAGAGCTGAGGCCAGAGAAGAACAGCTGATCTCTGACAAACTGCAGTTTATCAATCTGAATAAAGAATAAAAGATGTGAATAAAAACAATGATCAATCAGATGATAACATAACAACATAACTAGGTCCAATAAGTGAGTGTGTCCCTAAAATAAGTAGAGAGACTTTGTCATTCTGTTATTGTGGATCATTCAAATGTCAGCTTTCTACAGACATCATCCAAACATTCATACAGCTGTTCATGTCAATAAAGACACCAACATGTTACTGACCTCAGTCAAGATTACACAACCAATACTCTACTGAGCTTTACACACCTGGGAGAGTGTGTGTGTGTGTGTGTGTGTGTGTGTGTGTGTGTTTGTGTATGTGTGTGTGTGTGTGTGTGTGTGTGTGTGTGTGTGTGTGTGTGTGTGTCTGTGTGTGTCTATGTGTGTGTATGTGTGTGTGTGTGTCTGTGTGTGTGTGTGTGTGTGTGAGAGTCTGTGTGTGTGTGTGTCTGTGAGTGTGTGTGTGTGAGTGTGTCAGAGTTAGTCTGTGTGTGTGTGTGTGTGAATGTGTGTGTGTGTGTGTGTCTGTGTGTGTGTGTGTGTGTGAGAGTCTGTGTGTGAGTGTGTCCTCACTCCTCTTGTAAATGCATCTTGCACTAATCAGAACTGAAGCTTCTCATGGCTTCATTTTAAAAATGTTAATATACAGCTGCTTGCTGCTGATTCTGAACTCCTATAAATAACAGAATATCAAGAGGAACTTTTCAAAACATGAGGCGTACTCCTGGTGTTTGTGTTTGTGCACGTGCGTGGAGAAATTGAACAGATTAAAGTAGTCCCTCACGAGGTCATAATCATACATTTACAGAAAACAGTGGTATATTGTTCTGTAAATAAACCTTGTGGAGTTCTCTTTTGATTGAAAGAGTCTAGAGCTGCAACAACGAAGCGATAAAAATCGATTAATAAAAGTGTTGGCAACAAATTTCTTTTTCTTTTTTTTTTATTAGGTGATGCAGAACAATACAAGACGAGTGAGGGACATGACAAGAGCAAAAGTATGTAGGAGACAGGTGTTGGGGTTGTATCAAGTCAACTTTGGTTATATTCTTTGATAATTATACTTAATTATTAATAATATAAATAAAATATCATTAAACTATGTTTAATCTCGTTTTGGGGCACCAACCTGTAATCAGGTAAATATAACCAAAATATCACTCAAATCAGTCTCAAATTAGTTATTTAATTACTAATATTATTAATAATGAATAACTATGTTTAATAAATTGAAGGCGTGAAATCCGTACACAAAGCCTTCGCACCCAGCTTATATCACAATGCAAATACACCAGTAACCACAAACAACTGCTCTCTTAAATTATAACAGAATTTATTTAAACAAAGAACATCAATCCAAAATCAATGAACTTAATTAAACAAATAACTATTATAAACTAATCTAAGCAACAAACATTATCAAGCAAAGGCTTGTGGAAGGTGTGTGTGTGTGTGTGTGTGTGTGTGTGTGTGTGTGTGTGTGTGTGTGTGTGTGTGTGTGTGTGTGTGAGAGAGAGAGAGAGAGAGAGGGAAGAAGAAAAGGGGGAGATTACTTCGTCCCACGTGGTCGCCCTTCCGATGGCACACACCTAACAAAGGCCTAAATGTGGCCTTAATGTCTAAAAGAGACTGAGTTCGGCCCTACACGATCTGTGTCTCTGAGGCATCTGGATAGCCGCGAGTGTATAGACCTCTGTGCGTAATGGCGCGGTGGTGGAGTTAGTCTCCAGATGTACGTTTACACGGGAATATGTGTGTATGTGTATGTTCGTAGAAGGGGAAATAAAAGAGAATAAAAGAGGATAAAAGAGAAATGGTCACAGTCCGACTCCCGCGCCACAACTCGGAGTAATTCCCTTCATTCACAGAAACAAACCAATAGCTGAATTCAGGTTAATACGGCTTACACTGGCCTTTCTGATCAGAAGAGTAATACCCGGTTATAACGCTGTTACGCTAAACACATATAGGACGCAGCGGTCCGAAACAACAACAAGAGTTTTAAACAGTTAAAACTCAGGACACAGCGGTCCAACAAAGATAAAAATTACAGTTTCTGCTTCGATCAACAATTGTTAAAAACACTCTCTAAAGCTAATTCTGCCCAGACCTAATTAAGCCTCATTTGTGAATCGCTTTGTCCGCGATTGGTGAAAGGAAAAGAGTCCGGTGATAAAACAGATCTTCTGTCCGTCCTGGTGCAGAGGCGTCTGATGGCGGCGAGGCTCCCTTACGACGAGAGCGGCTTCGTTGGTTCTCCGTCGAGTTGAAAGATGTCCGTTGATGTCCTTTCGTTGCAGGACGGAATAAGACCGTTATCTTTCTGATAATCTGTTATAGTCTGACGCTCTCCGAGAAACTGAGATGCGTTCACTGGACAATCCGAGCTCGGAATTTAGAACACTGCCGGCCGCGGATTACCTGCGCGCCAAAAAAAAACTTAAAACAAAGGAAGATTGTTGCAGGAAACAGGAGGTGAGCTTGGGTCTCCGAGCACTAGAAGTCAGTGCGTGGAAAGAGAAAGAACAATGGAAGTCTTGGAGTTTTGTAGCCTGGCCTGCTCCATGGGGGGTCTACCTCAGGTCCCCTCCAATGAGGAGAGAGAGGTTCCGGTCCCCCCTTACTTCACACGTAGGTGTGAAGTACCGCAGGGGATTCTGGGATTAAGAGTCCTTTTAGGCCTCTTTGTGATCTTAGTGAATAACTCAAATGAGGCTTTTACAGAGGTGCAGGCCCAAGTCCATTGTTTGACTGTCCTAAGCCTGCGTGGCCCAACACAGGGGAGACACGACGATACAATGCACAGCATAGACAAAGACAAAACAGGCAAGCAGGGAGTAAAAATAACGTTAAGCAATTTTGTATGTGTGTGTGTGAGTGAGTGAGTGAGTGAGTGAGTGAGTGAGTGAGTGAGTGAGTGAGTGAGTGAGTGTGTGTGTGTGTGTGTGTGTGTGTGTGTGAGTCTGTGTGTTTGTGTGTGTGTGTGTTTTCTGTGTTTTTTCTGCTTTTCCAGTTGAGGAGGATTGCTTTCTTGGCGACAGTGAGCCCAATGAGAATTGTGTTTTTTTGGTTGTTGGGAAGTGTGATTGAAAGAGTGTTTCCTAGGATGCATAGTGAAGGGGAGAGTGGAACCCGGCAGTTCAGTATTAAAGAGAGTTTAGTTGTGATTTGTTTCCAGAATTGCTGTATGGGTGGGCAGTGCCAGATTGCATGCATGTAGTCATCCAGGGTGTTAGGGGGGCATACTGAGCAGTTATTTGTATCAGAAAGTTCCATTTGATGTTTTTTCTTAAGTGTGATATGGGTTCTGTGGTTAATCTTATACTGAATTAGTTGGAGATTAGGTTTATTTGTCATTGAGAAGGTATTGTAGAAAAGGCCCCAAAGTTACATGTTAAGGTTTTTGCTTTATGTTACAATAGTGTTTGATTCCTGTTCAGTTTAATGTGATGATATTGTGCTCAATAGGGAAGAGGTGTCACCTGCTGGTCATTTTAGAGAATTACATCATGTAGTAATGAGCAGTGTGCATCAGTCGATGACAGATGAGCCATCAGTGTGCAGAGTAATCACTTCAGAAGTTGGTTGTGCGTGAATGAAAAGAGTGAGTACTTACCTGAAGTCTTATATGTGACATTGTGTGTTCTTTAATGTTGAGGCAAAGTTGTTAACTCCTGCGGAGCCAGAGTTTAGAGCTTAGATGTTCGGCGTATTCTGGATATGCTAATTAGCCGACGTCACGGCCCGACATGCTTACTAACTGTGTTGCTCTCTGCACGAGGAGGAAAGTTTGATGTCCGTGCTTCACAATAAAAGCATCGTAGTATTTTTATAGGGAAATGATTGTATGACTGTTAAGCCTACGATAGCCTTTCTGTGCTTAATACTTTAGGTTAAAGAGACATGTAGCTTACCTTTATTTATTTACATATTATAACCTATTACATTACTGTATAGTGTTTTGTATGTTATTATAGAGGTAAGATGAAGCATTCAGATGTGTTCCTTAAGTATATATTCTGCTATTCTTTTTCTTATAGAAAACCACAACAAGACCCAATACTCTGTCATATTGAATGGCCACTGAGGTGCCTGTATTTTGTTTCACTATGAGGAAGAAGTAGACAGCCATTCAACCAAATCTGCCCTCTTGTTATTCATATTCTGGAATAAGGCCTGAAGTGGTGTTCTGGCCGACACACCTGAGTGAATCCAGTGGAAAGCAACAGACTAGTGTCCCAACTGAGTTTAGTTTTATTATCTTCATTACAGGTATTGTTGCAGATTATGTTCCAGGTGTCATGGTCTATTGTTGTTGATAAATCTTTTTCCCATTTTGCTGTGGGGAGAGATATTGTATGGTCAATGTTTATGAGTTTGTATAGTTTAGATAGAGTTTTAGTGGGTGTTGAGAGTTTTAGTATTGTGTCTGCTAGTGTTGAATTTTCGATGTAGTCTTGTTTGAGGTTAAATTTATGTGTTATGATAGATTGGATTTGGAGATATTGGAAGTGAGATTTATTGTTGATATTGTACTTTTGAGATATTTCTTTGAAGGGGATGAAGCTTTTGTTTTGAATTATGTGTTGAAGCTGGGTGATACCTTTGTCCTTCCAGGTGGTGAGATTCAGTGGTTTTTTGTTTTGAAGACAGTCTGGGTTGTTCCATATTGGTGTGTTCTTACAGGGTGTGGGTGTTGTGTTCATTATTTTGTGGGCTTTCCACCATGCTGTTAGGGCTGTAGCAATGAGAGGATTTTTGAAGGAGTTATGATGTTTACTTGAAGTGCTGATAAATGGTAGGGTTGATATGGGTATGTTTTTGCATTGTTCCTGTTCTATGTCTAGCCATGGGTGGGATTGTTCAGTGGGGAGTATCCATTTTATTATGATTTGTAACTGGTTTGCCAGGAAGTAGTTATAAAAGTTTGGTGCATCTAGTTCTCCGGTATTTTTTGGTGTTTGAAGTGAACACCAAACTGAACCATGTGGGGGGTGGACATGCTGGGATCATAGAGAAAAGGTAATTTATTTTGGGAAGTATGGTCATTTTTGTCATTGCTATTCTTCCTATGATACCGGTAGATTCATCCATCTGGTCGTGTCGTCTTCTATATTTCTGATAAGTGGATTGGAATTCAATGGTATAAGTTCTGACAATTTGGGGGAGATATTGATGCCTAGGTATCTTATAGTATCAGTGGTGGAGGGAATGGGTAGTGGTAGGGCTGCCAGGTTCCACCTCCTTACAGAGATTGGAAGCAGTGTCGATTTGGTCCAGTTTATTGAGTAATTAGGGATTTTGGAGTATTTTTTGAAAGGATTCATTGTTTCTTGTAGTGAGATTTGTGGATTTCGTACGTAGAGTATGAAGTCGTCAGCATATGAACTTATCTTGTGGGTTATGTTGGGTGATTGTATACCTTTAATGAGATTATTCTGGCGGACTGCTGCAGCAAGTGGTTCGATGTATATTGCAAATAGAGAGGGAGAGAGTGGGCATCCTTGTCTTGTTCCTCTGTGCAGTGTGACGCTTGATGACGTTAGACCGTTGACTGTGACTGTTGCTCTTGGTGAGTTGTATAGTGTTTTGACCCAGGTGATAAATGACTTTCCCAATCCAAATTTATGAAGTGTGGCAAGTAAAAATGTCCAGTTTACTCGGTCAAATGCTTTTTCGGCATCTAAAGAAGCTATTATTGTTTCTTCTGTGGTCTGTGTTGCTTGGTGAATTATGTTGAATAGTCTGCGTGTGTGATTGTTTGCGTGTCTACCTTTAATAAAACCTGTTTGATTAATGCGGATTATCAATGGAGTGACCATTTCGATTCTTGTGGATAGTGCTTTGCTAATTATTTTTATGTCTGTATTGATGAGGGATATTGGGCGGTAACTGGAGGTGAGGGTAGGATCTTTATCTGGTTTCAATATTACTGAGATGTTGGCGGTGTACATATGTGAAGGGATTTTTCCGGAATTTATTAGATCTTCTGTCATTCTGATGAATAGTGGTGAAATGGTTGATCAGAAATGTCTATACAACTCAGCGGGGAAGCCATCAGGTCCAGGTGCTTTGTTAGGGGGAATTAACTTTAGTGCTGAATAGAATTCTTCTTTTGTGAGTGGTTTATCTAATGCTTCTGCTTGAGTTTTTGTTAAAGTTGGTATGTCTAGTTTATCAAGGAATTCATATATGTCTTTTGAATTGGGTTCTGTGTCTGATGTGTACAGCTGTTGGTAGAAGTTTTTAAAGGTTGTAATTTCATCTGGTGATATGAGAAGCTTCCCCGCTGGGTTTTGTATAGCTGGGATGGTATTTTTTTCTTTTTTTTGCTGTAGCTGATTTGCAAGATATTTTCCTGATTTGTTGCTATATTCATAGTGCTTGTGTTTGAGTTGTTGGATTAGAAATTGTGTTTTTTTATTTATTATGTCTGACATTTCTAATTAATATTTCCATTTGCGTTTGTGCATAGATCGTTTCTGTTTCTTTCATTTTAAGCTCTAGGTTGTGCTCGTGCTATCTCTGTTTTCTTTTTGTGAGATGAATATGAAATGATTTTTGCCTTGAATAACTGTTTTTGCGGTTTCCCAGATAAGTGATGGTGAGTTATTTTGAGTGTCATTAATGTCCATGAAGGATGCCCACTCTTCCTTTATAGCTGTGTCAAAGTTTGGATCTTTTAGTAGTGAGAGACTGAATTACCATCTGGTTGGTTGTTTATGGAGTTGCTTGCTGTTTAGATGTAAGGAGATTGTAGTGTGGTCACTTATTATAATCGGATGCATTGCGGTATCTGTTATGTCCTGTATGACTGATTTACTTATGAGAAAAAAATCTATACGGGAGAAAGAGTGATGGAGTGGTGAGAAATATGTGAATTCTTTTGCTGTTAGGTTGTTAAGTCGCCAACTGTCGCCAAGTCCAAGCTCCTCCATGTATTGTATTATTGTTTCTGTGGATTTCCATTTTCTGCTTCCAGTTCCTGAGCGGTCTATTGTGGGGTTGAGGACTGTATTAAAGTCGCCTCCGATTACTATTTTTGAGTTTGTGAAGTTATGTAATGATGTAAAGAATCTATGGAAGAAAGAGGGTTCATCTGTGTTGGGTCCATAAATATTTGCAATAGTAAAATTAGTATTGTTAATGGACGTGTTTAAGATGATGTATCTTCCTTCTGGGTCAATGATGGTGGAGGAATTAGTTAGTGATATTTTCTTGTGGATCAGTATGGATACACCTCTTTGTCTTGAATTATAAGAAGCAGAAAATATCTGACAGAATTCAGTTGAATTTAAGCAGAGGTTGTTAGATTTTGTCAGGTGAGTTTCTTGTAGAAGGCATATATCTGGTTTTAATTTATTTAGATGATTGAATACTTTAATCCTTTTAGCTTGGGAGCCAATCCCACGGATGTTCCAGTTTAGGAATTTAAGTGGAGCCATGATTTAGATTTATGGTAAGAATGTTGAGGGTTTCTTAGTGTGTGTGTGTGAGAGAGAGAGAGGGTGTGTGTGTGTGTGTGTGTGTGTGTGTGTGTGTGTGTGTGTGTGTGTGAGAGAGAGAGAGAGAGAGAGAGAAAGAGAGAGTGTGTGTGAGAGAGAGAGAAAGAGAGAGTGTGTGTGAGAGAGAGAGAGAAAGAGAGAGTGTGTGTGAGAGAAAGAGAGTGTGTGTGTGTGTGTGTGTGTGTGTGTGTGTGTGTGTGTTCTGCTGACATATAAGGGAGAGAGAGAGAGGGAGGGAGTAAATAAAATAACAAAAACAATACACATATAGACCTTCATTGTAGAAGATCAGAGTTTTTGGAGAGACAATAGCGAGGTAGGAGAGGTTAAAGATGTAGTCAAAGATTCATTAGTCACTGCAGTTCAGGTGGGATGTGGGTTAGAAGAGCCATGGGGTAGTTTTGGAGTCGCAGTAGAGCTGTCCTTCTATGTAGAGTTTGTCAACAACCAAGCTGACACGTCTATTATTTAGTCTCTGTTATTTGAGGGTAGAGGATTTTTCGCCGGTCATTTATTTCACGTAGGAATTGGTCATTTAGTCCGTAGTGTGTGTCCTTAAGTTCCCTTCTCTTGCTTTTGATGAGTATTTTGTGCTTGAAATGTTCCAGTTTTGCGATGATGGGTCGGGGTGCTTTATTGGAATGAGATCTGAGACGGTGGACACGGTGGAAGGTGATCTGGTTAACGGTGACGGGTGGGAGTCTGAGTTGTTTTTCAGCAGGTTTTCGGGGTTGTCGTTCGGGTGTTCGGGAATGCCGGAGAAGATCAGGTTGTCGCGCATGCTTCTAGTTTGAATGTCCAGGATAGTTTCTTTCATGATTTTGTTCTCTTTTGTGACGGAGTTCATTTTTTCGGTAAGTGAGCTGACGGAAGTTTGAAGTGAGTTATTTGACTGTTCAAGTTTTTCAATGTGGTTGTGTGCATATTCCAGGCTGGCACGGAGCTCTTTTATTTCATCTTGTAATGTAACCAGTAAATCCAGTTTGTTATTGATTGATTGGAGGACACTGACCTCAATGTCGGTTGTTTGGAGATCACTGGTGTCCGTGGATGAAGTTTTTTTCCGTTTGTTTGGGTTTGAGGGGTCTTGTTGTGGAGTGTCGGTAGCTGAATCCATGTTCTGTTTGCTGTAAAAGTGGTCGATGTAGGCTTCCAGGTCGGCTATATCCTCCCGCATGTGAGAGAAGAAGTATTCCGCTTTATGCTGTACGGTCTGGGATGTAGAATATTATGTGTTTTGTTGGTAAAAAAAAGAGTCCCGGTGTTTTGTTTTCTTAGTCTCAGTGACTGCGCGTCGCCATGTTGGATCTCACCTCGATTCTACGTCTCGCGATACTCACAGCGCCATCCCCCTCCTCAACGAATTTCATTATCAATTCGTTGTGTCGCACGATTATTGCGTCACTCCCTATGTCGCAGACTGGTGACATACACGCCGAACTGTTTCCATGCCGACAGCAGCACAGCGTGTCGGAGCTAGAGCGTGAGAGAGCGGAGCTGGTATTTCACATATTAAACATGGCAGAGCAGAGAGAACGGTTCAACAGAAATCTTCCAAAGTGTGGGAGCACTTAATGCATAAAAACAGGAGTTAGTTTCAAGCTTTGCACCAGCGATATTGCGCGGCACGGGAGCACCACAGTGATGATGCAGCACCTGAAAAGTAAACATGTCGGAGTCATCGCTGACTAGGAAGGGAGCTCGACAGCAGGGTAAGTCACTACAAAATCCCATGTTTGTTCAGTTTTCAAGTAAGAAAATGTAACGTTAGTGTCTCCGGTTGCTCGTCTGGTGATTGTTATCCAGCTTGACAAGCATGAAAAGTTCATTAAAGTAACGTTAGCGTTAGCTGGTTAATTTAATCCTAACTTTTTACTTTGCCAACACCAAACAAGCTTAGACTAAAGAAAACTTTATTATTTCGTCTTTTAGGCCCACGTTCAATACGTTGTCAGATATATTCTTTGATTTTTTCCCATATTATTTTCTGTTGACGTTGGAATATATTTGTGTAGGTGTGTTTTTCATTTTATTTTAGTTAAAAAAAAAAGTAAAGCACTTTGTCAGCTTGCTGTAAATAAACAATTAAAAACGAATGTACTGGGGTGCTGGTGGTGCAGTGGTTAGTGCGCGCGCCCCATGTATGGAGGCTGTCGTCTTAAGCGGGCGGCCCGGGTTCAAATCTGACCTGTGGCTTCTTTCCTGCATGTCATTCCTCTCTCTCTCTCCCTGATTTCCGACTCACTGTCCTATCTCTCCATTAAAGGCACAAAAAGCCCAAAAATAAATCTTTAAAAAAAACAAACAATGTACTTACTACAATGATTTAATAATTTGATGATTAAGCTTCCAGCGTCAATTTTCTGTAATACGGTGAGAGTTAATACACTGCACTGTATGCAAGTGCATTTAGACACTTAATTAAATTTGTGTAAATAAGAAGTTTTTATGGTACCTGTATGAGTGTAAATAAATATATATTATAAAAACGTGTGTTGTCTGTAAGTGCTCTTTGGGTTACTTTCTTGCCTTTACATAACAATAATTCATAACTAAAACAACAAGGCATCTTGATTTGATGTAAATTGTGCTGTTTTACATACTAATACTATCTTTGTCATTGCAGAAAACATCATGTACACCACAGATAGCATCCTCAACATGCTCGTCACTGACATTAGGCCTCTGACGACGGTTGAAAATGAAGATGTAACTTCACTACCATGATCTCCACCTTGAACCCTGGCTACACTCTTCCCTCAAGGACCCATTTCACAAAGCTCATGGAGACGTCCGAGCAGTCACCTGTTGCTTTTGCACTGTCAATGAACTAATGTTCTGTTTTTGAATAAACGTGTGGAAATTCAAAAAGTTTTTTTTTTTTTATCCGATTCATCAATTAATCGGAAAAATAATTAACCGATTAATCGATTATTAAAATAATCGTTAGTTGCAGCCCTAAAAGAGTCCTATATTAAAGTTAAAGAGTGACGAGCGGAGTGAGTCGGGCAGCGCGACTCAAGCTAGGAGTCTGTGCCTCATAACTTTCCCTGCAGGCTGAGAACTCAACTACCGTACTGTAGCTAATAGGAGTGCAAACACCAGAAAGTGAAAACAGACGGAACTAAAAGAGCGACACAGCTGCACAGAAACTGCACGTTGTAGACATCGCTGAACACAATATAAATCTGAAAAAAAAAAAGACGATCGTCTGCAACGAAAAGTGTTTGACTTCATTTTTACATCTGATGGTTGAAATTGGAATGATTTTTTTTCTTTGTTTACCGTAAAATCCGGAATATAAGTCGCACCGGTATGTAAGACCCACCCTGTTTTTAAGGTCTCTTTGAGAGAAAAAAAACTTTAAACTGTTTTCCTACGTGAGGATTTATATTGTGTTCAGCGATGTCTACAACGTGCAGTTTCTGTGCAGCTGTGTCGATCTTTTAGTTCCGTCTGTTTTCACTTTCGGGAGTTTGCGCTCCTACTAGCTACAGTACGGTAGTTTAGCTCTCAGCCTGCAGTGAAAGTTGTGAGGCTCAGACCTGCTAGCTTGCAAGTCGCGCTGCCTGACTCTGCTGGTCACTCTTTAACTTTAATATAGGACTCTTTCAATCAAAAGAGAACTCCACAAGGTTTATTTACAGAACAATATACCACTGTTTTCTGTAAATGCATGATTATGACCTCGTGAGGGAGAAAAGATGTGAAAAAAGTCACGCAGCCAGCCTGGTCTGTGTCGCCGTCTTTCCCAGCACAGCGTGCACTCAGCTTTCAATACTCAATGAATGGGGATGTGTTTTTAACATAGACTGTAAGGTTTTTAATCACCCAGGTCGCAGTGATAGGGGCCGCTGCCCCGCTGTAATGACGGCGTGTGTTTTAGTATTTTATACGGGTATATTGGTCGCACCGGTGTATAAGACGCAGCCGACTTTTAAGATGAAAAAATAGGTATTAAAAGTGCGTCTTATACACCGGATTTTACGGGAAGTTTCAGAATCACGCAGTGTCACAAAAATCTCAGACAAAACAAGTGTTTGACTTTATTTTTACGTCTGATGAACAGTCTGATTGACTGTTTTTCTTTGTTTAATTATTCATAATTTATCTAAAAATCAGCTGTTCAGGTGGTAAAGAGTGAAATATACAACAAGTTATTTTTTATATATTTTTAGGTTTAAAATGTAAGGCTTTAAATTGCTACCACTCCTGTGGATAAAACCACAGAAGAAGAAAATGGACTTCAGCATTAAGATCCTCAGTGTGGATCATTTGATTATCAGCCTGAACTCTTCAGTTTAGTTTCACATCATATGAATCTGAACAGAGAAATTAAACCTGTTGTCTTACCTCAGAGTCTCCAGTCTACAGTTTGGACTCTTCAGTCCACAACATAGCAGCTTCACTCCTGAATCCTGCAGATTGTTGTTACTCAGGTCCAGCTCTCTCAGATGGGAGGGGTTGGACTTCAGAGCTGAGGCCACGACTTCACAGTGAGTCTCTGACAGTCCACAGTCTGAAAACCTGTCATGACATTAACATTCTGACATTCTGTTGTGTCAACAAACAACATAAATTGAGTCCCCAGTCTGCTGACACGACTTCCTTTAAAAAAAATAAAGGTGAGCACAATACTTTTAATTTTCCCTTACTAACACAATTAAATGTACTGGAACAAATGTGTGTAAAACAAAAACAAAATGTATTATTTTGTCCGGTTTACTTTTTTCTCCACCCGGCCACCTTCTGTCTGTAACGTGATGTAAGGTATTACTGTTGGTAACTTCAGTAATCATGTCACTTTTACTAAACAGTTATCTGGTTAATGGTGTTACTTTAAGTTCTTCTACTGTCAGTGTTGCTCCCCCGACCTGGCCTAGTGGTGCCAGAGAAGACGTTTCTGGATGTAAATACAAAGAAGCAACACAGTTTAGAACTTGCCTCTTTGGGGTATTATCATAGACTGTAAATATTACTGGACGAACCCTGACCCGTCTGTGACATAGGCAGAAAATGAGTCCAATCGACGGCCGCATCCATATTGGATTTGCAGTCTCAACCTAACTTCGGATCAACCTAGCCACAGCAGTGAGGCGGGACCGGCGGGACTTAGCTCCGCCCATTCAGCTCGACGTTAGCAGTCCACTTCACAGCATAGCTAACGGCTAGGCTGCTATCATCAACTATTCCTGCTCGTCCTGAGAAAACTCTACAAACAGTAAGTTAACATTTAACTTTTCTACAACACAGTTAAAACGAATTATATTCAACACAAATATTTAATTAAAGTCTTAAAACTACACTTTTTTAAATATACAATTATGTTTATGAGTTATTTGTTAGAGAAGTTAGACTTTGTCAGTGTTAGCAGAGAAATACATGAACAAAGTTTTATCTATAAACTGTAAATAAATATGAGACATCCAGAAGAAATCAATATTACAAAGCATACAGTTCATGTTACTGTTCTGACAAAAAGAGGAATGTTTGTGTTTTATATTTACTGATGTCAACAGCGATGAGGTGAACATGACAACTGAAAAATAAATATTTAGTATTTATTATAAGACATTTGTTTTCTATAGAACCCCGTTAAGTCATGGAGTCTGTGGACAGTGTCAGCTTCACACCAAAAACTAAGTATTAGAAAAAATAGTATTTAAGACTGGCATCTATTATGATGAGTTGCAGCTACCTTGTTCAATATTATTCCTGCAGATGTGGCTCATAACAAAAAAACAGCCTGAGCTGTCACATGTAGTTAACTGTACATTTTGTCTTGTCTGAGGCATTAATTGAACACCTTTGTATTTGTCTTATAGACACAGTGTGGATTATTGGTGACTTGTCCGTCGAGGTGCCCAGAGAGCTGCAGAGACAGAGGAAGAAACCTGAGCCTCAACAACATCTGTATTTGTTGGTTCTTCTGGGGTGGACTTCGGTTGCTTCTCTTCAACAGCTTGCTGTGAGGGAGGTCTCCCCCGGATGGCCTGAGTGATGTCACCCACAGGCTGAGAGCTGAGGCGTGTTTTAAACCTCCTGACAAACCGTTACACCGCGCCCACCTGTCAAGCTGGTCAGCTACACGCCTTATTGTGAATAACTCTTATCCTTCATCAAAACATTCACCCCCCCCGTACAGTGTGTGTCCATCGAGACATGAGCTAATCACACCTATTTGTTTGTTTTGTACCAAGCTGTAAACATGTTAATCTCTGCTGTAAAAACAGACTTTTTTTAATGTTGTTTTTCAGATTAAATAAATATTTCTATATAAATGCACTCCTTTATGTCTACTTATGAGTATACATTTCAGATTAATGCTCAACTCAATAGCTTAGGGAAGGAAGTCTACTTTTACACAACTTCTTATTCTTTTGATAAATACTAATGTAGTTCATTTCTGAAAGTGGGATGGAACAGAGTCATTGCAAAAATATGCCCTTAAACACAGCCCCATTCTTAAATCAAGATACGTGGAGAGTAAATAAGATCAATAACTGGTGAATAAAAACACAGTTAAAAATGATTTAGAAATGTAGTCTTCCCAGATCAATATCACATAATATCAACTTCTCCCATCTAAACTGGACAAAGGGTTTTAAAATGGGAAGAAAATGGTTTGATTGCAAGTTGTTTGGAGGAGATCTATTTTTATTTGAACAGCATGAATACAGTCTTCCAAGGTGCAAACCCTCTTCCTCCTGAAGCTTGTGGAGCTCCTTCATGTACTGCTGTCTTATCTGCTGGCCATCTTCTCTCAGCAGAACTTCGACTGTTGAAAAGTCATTCAGAAGAAGCTCGAGCATGTGACATGGATCCAGGAGAACATGGACTTTTAGTGAGGGGTCTTCAGGATGGCAAAGAAAGAGAGAAAAAATCAGTTATTCATTAAATCATTTTTTTTGTTCTCATCTATTTTTCTGTATTCATCTGTGTGTAAGAGCACATTTATAAATTCAACAGTGTACTACCCAGACAACAAAGGTCCAGTATTCAGGTAATCAACATCTATTTAAAGTTAAGAAGATAAACATTATTGTAATCATGCTGTTTTCAGCTCTCTCACTCACACAATGATATTCCACATCAAATTGTCTCAGATTTTGTGAGGAAAAATTAAGCAGTTTATTGTGGATAGTACTTCATCTTAACATGAAACAAATATAATCTGAATTATTTAAATCATTAACAGGTCCCAACTCTCTGTGCTTTAGTACAGAACATACAGTAACTCATTTATTATTAACATGAGCTCAGTACATGGCTGTATTCTTCAAACTATTTCTTATACTTTATATCTATGTGCTTTAAATCTTATTTTCATTCCATATGTTATTTATATTTTATATTTCTACTGCTATATTCTGTGTATGAGTTCAGTGAAAATGAATATGGTTATTAATATAGTTCTTAATGGTTACAGATGCTCTTACAAAGTGAAGTTTTTTTAATTTGTTAACAGTTTGCTCAAATCTTAAGACACTACATCAACCATGTAACTTTAATGTCATCCTCTATAACCTACACAGCACATTAGGTTCAGTTCAGTTTATGTTACTGACGGATAATTACTACACAAAGTTTGTTTTTAATGTCCACATTTACGTGGAGTATAACATTCATCATAACGTCAGATAACCACCGAGGTGAACCTTTAGCTTCTAACATCACACAAACTCACTATTTTCAACAACAACATCTTAACAACAAACATTTCTAAACCATTGTAAATAATGTAAATAATGTAAATAATGAGCTACACAGTTAGCCGACTGGTTTACAAGCTAACACTAAACAAGCTAGGTCTGTAAATATAAACACATGAGTAAGCAGTAAATATAACACTACTATATCACTTACCGAAAAAAACTGAAGCATCAACTTCTTGGATGGTCTGTTAACCGCACAGCAAGCCATGTATGTTGTCAGATATGTGTTAAAAAAACTCTCCAAACGAAGTAACAAAGAGGAGAAATCAGACGGATCAAGCTGTTAGCCTCCTGACCTGCTGACCTCCTGACCTCCTGACCTGCTGACCTGACAGACAGATGATGCGCGCACAGCTGTCAATCAAATCTGACACAACCAAATATGGGCATAGTCGTTTTCCTTAATAGAATAAAATCCGATGAGTTATAAAAAAAATTCACCCCCCCCACAGTGTGAGGAGAAGGGGCCGTCAACTTCTCAGATATATCTCGTTTTTTGAACCAGGCTGTAAACATGTTGATTCCTGTGGTAAAAACGGGCTTTTTTGGCTGTGGGCTTATGGCACTTCCGGCGCTTCTGCAGCCAGCCTCAAGCGGAACCTCGAGGAACTGCAGTTTTTTGTACTTCCGCATAGGCTTCATTTTTCGAGACCGGAGGTTGCCCCTTGGTTTCACCTCAGAACAATCTACTCACAGCAAGCCCCTCCCCCACTCCTCACACCTGGTGTCACTCTTTTTCTCCTTCTTCTCTGTCCTCCAATAACTGTCATACACTCTCTACTGTCACAGACCACAGCACTGAATTCACTATCCCTGTACACGTCACCTGTAGACTGTCTCATCAACATCTGTCACCTGTCAATTACTGTAACCACTCCAATCTCATCCAAGTACGCCTCCAACCTCTCCCACAACCAACTTTTAATTACACTTCAGCTAACTTTGGTCTTTTAAATATCAGATCCCTTAATAATAAATCTTTTATCTGCATTGATTTTATAAATCATAATAATCTTGACTTTTTTATTGTCACTGAGACCTGGTTGACTATGGGAGATTGCAGTCCTCTGATTGAAGCAACCCCCCCTGATTTCACTCACCTTCATCAGCCCAGGATGTCAGGCCGGGGAGGGGGGGTTGCTGTTATTCATAGAAAAGATTTTAAATGCTCTCCAATTATTCACACTCATTTTACATCATTTGAGCATCTTGGTTTTATTGTTAATTTAAAAGATCCTGTGCTAATTTTAATCATCTACAGACCACCCAGACCTAACAATGTTTTTATTGCAGAGTTTTCAGAGTTTCTGTCACATTTTATTTCTAAGTATGATAAAATCCTTGTTTTAGGTGATTTTAACATACATGTCTGTTGCCCCTCTCAGTCCCTTGCGGGTGATTTTATGGATATTCTAGAATCTTTTAACCTTACTCAGGCAATACAGGAACCCACTCACTCTAAGGGCCACACACTCGATCTTGTTTTATACAGTGGTCTCTGCCCTAACAACTTTGAGACAAAGGATATCTGTGTGTCAGACCACAAACTGGTTTTATTCAGAGTGGTTCTATCTCAGCCACCTTTTATTAGCAAGGCACCTGTCCGCAGCAGGGTTTTTAACTCTACGTCTGCTAGCAAGTTTAAGGAGCTTTTTATTTCTGTCTCTTCAACTGCCTTTTACCAACATTTTAACACAGAGGAGCTGGTCTCCTCTTTTAATCTCACCTGTCAAACTGTGCTGGACTCTGTTGCTCCTTATAAAGACAAAAAACCTAACAGAGTCCCACAGCCATGGCTAAACGAACTGACTCAGGATGTAAAAAGAGACTGCAGAAGGAAAGAACGAAAATGGAAAAAAACAGGCTTGCATGTATTTTATGAAATATGGAGAGATTCAATGATACAATACCAAAAGGAAGTTAAAGGCGCAAGAGCAGCATTTTATTCTAATCTGATTTTAGCCAATCATTCTAACCCCAGAATTTTATTTAAGGTTTTAGAATCAATCACCACCCCCTCCCCTTCTTATTTTACTGATCCTTCTCAGGATCTATGTGAGAAGTTTTTAACTTATTTTACTAATAAAGTCAAGGACATTAGGCAACAAATCATCCCCCCAGACCGTATTTTAGACACCAGCAGGGAACTTAACAGTTATTTTAGCAGTTTTGAGCCGGTGTCCTTGACCTTTTTAGCTGAAATTTTAACCCATATGAAATCATCTACGTGCATGTGATTTTATTCCCACAACATTTCTCAAAGAGGTTTTTAACACAGTTGGACCCAGTATTTTATCCATTATTAATAGTTCCTTGGCGGAAGGTGTAGTCCCCTCTGCTTTTAAACATGCTGTGGTCCAAACACGTTTAAAGAAACCCAACCTTGATCCCACTGATTTTAACAATTTTAGACCAATCTCAAAACTTCCATTTTTATCAAAAGTTTTAGAAAAGGTGGTTTCAACACAACTTCTATCTTTTATGACTGAAAATAACCTCTTTGAGAAATTCCAATCCGGTTTTAGAGCTTGTCACAGCACAGAGACTGCCCTCCTCAAGGTAACCAATGACCTTCTTTTAGCAGCAGACAGAGGGGAGGGCACAATTTTAATTCTTTTAGATCTTAGCGCAGCTTTTGATACTGTTGATCACACAATTTTAACTGATCGTCTCAGACATTGGGTTGGTTTAAAGGATACTGCACTTAGCTGGTTTTACTCTTATCTTTTAGAAAGAACCTTCGCGGTCACCATCGGTAACTACTCCTCCTCTACCTCTAACATTACCTGTGGTGTACCGCAAGGTTCGGTTTTAGGTCCCATTTTATTCTCCATTTATATGCTGCCTCTTGGCCAAATAATTGAACGCCACAATGTCTCCTTTCACTGCTACGCAGACGACACACAGATATACCTTCCTTTGAGACCTGAGGACCCTAGGAGCCTAGCTGCTGTCAGAAACTGCCTAAGCGATATCAACTGCTGGATGGCGCAAAACTTTCTCCAACTGAACAATTCTAAATCTGAAATCATAGTATTCAACCCGCCAAACACCACTCATATCTCAAAGAGCAGCCTCGGTCCCTTATTCACCAATGTCCAACCCACCGCCAGAAATCTAGGAGTAACATTCGACTGCAATCTCACCTTTGAATCCCATATCAAAACAGTTGTCCGATCAAGCTTCTTCCATCTACGCACCATCTCCAAAATTAAAACAATCCTAACCCAACGAGACCTTGAAAAGATCATCCACGCCCTCATCTTCTCCCGACTTGACTACTGTAACTCCCTCTTTTCCGGAATCACAAATAAGTCACTGTCTCGCCTCCAGCTGGTCCAAAATGCAGCAGCTAGGCTTCTTACTGGTTGTAACAGACGACATCACATCACTCCAATTTTAGCTTCATTACACTGGCTTCCTGTACGTTCTAGAATCGATTTTAAGATTTTACTCATTACTTTTAAAGCACGGACGGGGCTGGCTCCAAGCTATATAACAGAGTTACTGACACCATATGAGCCAGCCCGCAGTCTTAGATCCTCGGGTGGGAGCCTCCTGGTCGTTCCAAAGTTGAGACTTAAAACTAAAGGTGACCGGGCCTTTTCAGTCAGGGCCCCTCGACTTTGGAACGACCTCCCTGAGGAGATAAGACTCGCAGACTCCCTCAATTCTTTTAAATCCCTTCTTAAAACATACTTTTACAGACTTGCTTTTATGTGATGTCGTCTTCTTAATGTCTTCTCTTACTGGTTTTACTATTTTTATCTTCTTCTACTTCTTACTGTCTTTTATTTATGGTCTTATCTCGTATTTATGCTCATATCTTAATCTCCTCTTGTGTTTTAACTTGGTAATTTCTTATCTTACTTACTTTGTCTATTTATGTTTCGTATTTATAGTTAATTTTTATTTTTATTAATATTATAGTTTTGGGTTTTTTGATCCTTTAACCACTTGTTTTTATTTCCTTTACTGCGCTTACCTTCTCATTGCTTTTTATTTGCTTTTATCTCTTAGTTTCTTACATCTTTTTAAATCTTTGGTCCTCTTGGTCTCAGCTCATGTTGTTGGGTTCTTGTGTTCCTGGGTTCTTATGATGGTTCTTATGATGGTTGGGTTATATATGTCTGGTTGTGTATCGTGCACTTTGGGTTCTTTCTTCTTCTTGGGAATTGTTTTTAATTATTTTTGGTATTTTGCATCTGTTATATTCTTACTGTTGTTAATGTTTTTCTGTGTTTAGTTTGCTTTGTTCTTGCTGTTTGTCAAAGCACTTTGTAAACCTGTGTTTTTAAAAGGTGCTATATAAATAAAGTTATTATTATTATTATTATTATTATTATTAATTGAACAGTTTACCTTGATTATGATTCATGAAAGATTATTTTGTTATTGTTTTTTGCCCTCATAGTTCACTGACATATGCTCAACTGTTTATCTGGTCTTTTTTCTTGTATAATCTTAGAAGATGTTGAACACGTAATATAAAAATAATTAAAAATAATAACAGTATTCGAACATTAACTGCCATTGGATTAAGTCATTTTATTATAAATATATAATTGATTAAAATGTTTTGGATAACGAGTGAATCAATTGACGTGAGGATGTTAATGTTACCTAAACAGTTTTATGAAAGTAGTCAGCCTAGGTGTCATTTTTTTTTTTAATGCCCTGTCTTGAATAGGCCACTCCCCCTCTAACGACAACCAGCAGTGCTGTATGTTAGAGGTGGGAATCACTAGAGTCCCCACAATACGATATTATCCCGATACTTGATACACGATACGATTCTATTGTGATTTTAAACATTTTTCCATATGCTGAGAATTGCGATACAATATATTTTGAACTGCATATTATATCCACTACACTAAACTAAATCAAGAATCTTTTTGTCAAATAAAATAAAAATTCTCAGTCTGTTCATCTCACTTCAGTCTTTTTATTTGTATTTCAGTCTAATTGAACTTGAACATGAATTCTTAACAATACAACTTGTTCAAAAATAATTGTGAAACCCCTTCAACAGTTAAAAAATAAAAAAGCATAAATAAAACATCATATTAAAAATATGAATACTTGGCTGCCATGAGACTATATAATATCGCCACATAAAATATCGCGATACAATACTGTATTGATTTTTTACCCGACCTTTACTATTTAATATGTTGTGTGGCGTCGCACACACTGGCTGTCCACACTGCATCCGTTTACTATTTCACTATTTGCTCTGTAAATTTCAGTTTCCCCCTGCAAACAGTTTGACATCTATACTTTTGTATTAAAGGTGGACACGCGGATGTGTGGTGCTTTGTATTGACGAGCAACACAGCACACAGAGGACCGTCGATAAACGGCTCACGGTGAGCCGAAAAAAAGTTTATCCGGTGTTGTTGACACAAGTCAAAGCAGAACATTTAAATCACAGATGTGGATATTATTAATACATCGCTATCTCCACTTTGTACAACAAGCTGAAGAAACAAAGAAACATTACATTTGGGCGGCAGTAACTCAGTCCATAGGGACTTGGGTTGGGAACCGGAGGGTCACCGGTTCAAGTCCCGGTGTGGACCAAATCTCAAAGTTGGTCTGGTAGCTGGAGAGGTGTCAGGGCACTGCCAAGGTGCCCTTGAGCAAGGCACCAAACTCCC
This sequence comes from Labrus bergylta, assembly GCF_963930695.1. Classification (NCBI taxonomy): domain Eukaryota; kingdom Metazoa; phylum Chordata; class Actinopteri; order Labriformes; family Labridae; genus Labrus; species Labrus bergylta. Next base: position 31,971,511 of record NC_089201.1, on the reverse strand, counting down.
AACTGCTCTGGTGCACTCTCTGCTTAGCAGCTTGTAGCAGCCCCACTCTGACATCTCTCCACCATTGCATGTCCACAGGTCCTGTTTGTGCATGCGTGTGATTCATGTGTGTGAGAAGCATGTCCCTAAAAATAACAAATTTCCCTCAAGGATTAATAAAGTTTATCAAAATACAATCAAAAAATAAAAATAAGGGTCAGTGATAAATAAGGGTTGTTCAGATGATCAATTCAAAAATCTTTTAAAAACACACTTTGAAAGCATGCATCAGGTTCATTAAAATGTGAGATTTGTATTCATGTTGGTTTTGTGTTTTTTAAAATGACATTTACACCATTTTGTTCAAAAGGTCAGACAGAATGGACATAAAAATGTCAAGTGGTGTAACCACTGAAAAATTAAGAATATTGAATATTTTATACATCTAGAGTATGTGAGTGTAAGTGTACTCATGATTGTAATTACTTCAGTTTAAAATAGCACAAGAAATTAGATTTTATTAGGATTATCCCTAAATTTATAAGTTATGCCCTTTTTCAATAGTGAGCGGGACACAGAGCTGAAAACACTTCTGTTTTCTAATTCATTTTTGGCAAATTATGTAAAAATTGTTAAAAAACAACAACATGTTATTTCACTGCAGTAGAGGACTACTTTTATTCCACTTTAATTGTCCTGTATTTTATTATATGTTTATGAGAAATACTGGTTACACCAATTGACTCAAACCAGTTACACCAACTGACCATGCTGCTTCTACCATTGTTTCTTGAAGAAATTGTTGTTAGCTTCCTCCATTTTATGTTTGCTCCACCTTCCAAAGTGCACAGAATACCAGTGCAAACCTGTAGTGTGCACATTTGCCTTAAACACAGAATGGCATAGAACTGAAGTGAATAGATCGGCCTTTTGGATGGGTCTCATAGATCGGCAGATTCTTACTGATAAATATTTTATCTTCTGTTCCCAATAGCTGTTTACAACCACACATACATTGCACGCATTAGACTAAACGTGTTCCTGTATTCTCTCACGGAAAAGCTTGAAATGTAAAGTTGTTTTGTTTCTTTGTTCCTTCTTGATTTCTGTCGATCCTTCTAGTGATGTGTCGGTCATGAACGATTCGTTTAAAACGAATCATCTGGGTGAACGAACTGAACTGAATCACTTACTGAGAAGAGTCGTTCATTTCTCAACTCTCTCTCCTCTCTCCCGTCTCTCTCTCTCTCCAGACCGTAAGAGTCTCTCAAAGCCCGCCCTCCCTCTCCTCTCATGTCAGTGATACCTACTGACTGAACCAATAGGAGGAGTCGGTCAGGAGCTCTGTGTCTCTAAAGCCCGCCCTCCCTCTCCTCTCATGTCAGTGATACCTACTGACTGAACCAATAGGAGGAGTCGGTCAGGAGCTCTGTGTCTCTAAAGCCCGCCCCTACTTCTCCCTCTCATGTCTCCAAAATTGAGGAAGTAGAAAATATATTATTGAACATTTAATGTTTGTGTTTTTTATATCTGCTGTCAGTTTACAAATGGCTTTTATATCCAACTTAATTTAACTCAGCTGACTGTTTTAACATCCACTAACCATCGTGTTTCAGTCAGTACAGTGTGTGTGTGTGTGTGTGTGTGTGTGTGTGTGTGTGTGTGACTGAGGCTGGTGACTCACAGTCTCACTTGTTCACGTTCAGTGTTTCGTTCACTGAACGTACTGACTGAAGCTCCGACACAAATCACTGACTGACTGAGAGAGACTAAGAAAGTAACCTAAGCCCATTATTAGTTTTTAATATTATTAGTTTTTAAATCATTTTTTTGCCCTGCGTATGTAATTTAAAATATAACTCAAAGTCAAAGTAGGCCTATCTGTACTGAAGCTCCATGAAGGAGACTAATCAGACCTTTAAAGACTTTAACACTAACATGTGATCCATGTCACAGCTGTTTTATAGAAATATGATTATTATCTTTGCATGAACTTTCAGATTTCAACTCCATCACCGCCAACACCAGAACATTTGGAACAATCAGCAGAATCCAAACATTTGTACTCTTGTTTCAAATTATCCAATTTGTTTTTTATTGATCTTATCTGTAAGTTTTATTTCCCAACAGCAAGACTTAAATGTTTGGTAAACCTCTCGGGGGCTCAACGTTAAAACTGAGAAACATCCTGTTTAGTTGGTCAATCTATGTCATATTTACTTATATTCTGACACATTATAGACTAAATAATATCCTTACAACAGAAAACAGGTCTCAGTATGCTTGAATATAATCTATAAATAATATTAAACATTTGAATATTTCTTGAAGACGATTCAGAGCAGGACATGAACGTCCTCACTGATTATTATTATGTCCCTGAAGGCAGCAGTCAGAGCCACCTACATGTGAAAACGTTGAGTAGTAATAATACATTACAGTTCCTGTTTTCAGTCTGCTCACTTGTCTGAAAAATAAAACTGATGGCGCCACCTGCTGGACAAAGATTCAAAGCTTGATCCAAACAGCAGCCGAGCTCTTATCCAGCTGCTTCAAAGTGAGCAGCCTGATGACTCTGCTGGAGCCAGATTCACACGTAGCCCCGGCCGGGTCACACTCCTGTTCAGGTTTGATCTCTAAAGAGAGAGAAACTGGTCTGTAAGGCATTCAGATATAAACTACTGTAGGGTAGAGGTCACTGAGGGGCGGGCTGGAACAAAGAAAGATCAGTTGTAGTCTGTCTGTTGATGTCTCAGTATTTTTGCTGTCTTTCTTTTCTTATTGTATTTTGTCGTTGCTGTCCTGACCTTGTCTGTTTGTTTTTTCTGTGCCTTATTTGTCATGTATATGTCACCAGTTTGTCACGCTATTGCACCTCATTAAATGAATGAATGAATAAAAACCATTCCTGAGATAATCCACTGCTGGTACGGAGGTGCTCTCTGCCTCCTGTGTGTGAACAAAGAGTGTGTGTGTGTTTGAAGATACAAGTATATCCATCTCACATAGAACTGTGTTTGTCTTTGATTGAAATGGGGGCGGCAGTTGCGGTAGAGGGTCGCCGGTTCAAGTCCCTGGCCTGGTAGCTGGAGAGGTGCCAGTCCACTTCCTGAGCACTGCTGCCCTTGAGCAAGGCACTGAACCCCAAAACTGCTCTGGAGCGCTCGCTGTGGGCCGCCCCCTCACTCTAAGACCTCTCCATTAATGCATGTCCACAGGATCCTGTTTGTTCATGTGTGTGTTCACGTTTATTAAACAGAGTGATTCATAAAGGATCAATTCAAAATGAAATATGAAACACACATTGTGAGTGTGTGTAGTTGTCAAACTGAAAGCAGACATCACAGCCGTTTTTACATCTGCACTCCTGAAAACATGGAAATCATTTGAGGAGGACTGCTCCTGACTGCAGACGCAGCACTGAGGGAATGCTACTTTCAACATCAGGCTACTTTTAGAAAATGACCAACCCTGCCTTTAAGCGTGATATTGATTTGAGGTCATATCGCCCCGCCCTGCTAACCAGGCTACCGGAGCAGCAGCAGCACGGCGCCATGCTTCCTCTCCTGAACACAGACAGAAGAGAGGGAGTTGTTTTGATACAGCTGATCATTCAAATATCTAAAAGAAGTGATCATTCAGATTGGGAAATGTACCAACCTTCCTTGTTTGTGTGACTTTCAAATAAAACACAGTCCTCTCAACCTCACACAGTCCATGTTTTCTTGAAGAATAATTCTCTCAGGTGTTCAGAGTTCAGGTGTGTAGCTCCAGACGCCGCTGCAGCTCAGGCCGTAGTTCTCCTCTCTCACACTGTCGGGCAGCTCAAACTGAGCCAGCGGCCTCAGGAGGCGTCGGATGGCGTGCTCCTCAAACTGAGCTCTTCCTGGATCTCCGATCAGGACTTTGGTGCCGTGGGTCTCCATGCAGCGGTTCAACCAGCTGTGCAGGCTGGTGGCGAGGGACTGGTCGTAGAACATGTCGCCCAGCAGGATCAGGTGGAAGGCGGCGGGCGGTGAACCCATGATGTTGTGGGTGAGACACACAGGAGGCTGCAGGCCGTTCAGCTCACTGTTCATGTGCGTCGCCACGGCTGCCACTGGAACACAAACAGGCGGGTTAACACGTCACAGGGTTAGGCTTCAAGGAATCATGGTGTTCATGTGTTTCTTTTAATCACAGCAGTCTATATACAGGGTTCACACTCTTTTCCAGGGATCATTTTCCAGGACTTTTCCAGGACATTTTCAGCCATGATGGAGCTGGTATGACAGTCCGTGATCGTGCCACGCCAATATTAAGTGTAGTCTTTAACAAGGTTAATCACACCCACTGTGAGCTACCGCTTCAACGGTTAAACATTTAATATCATGTTAAGGTCCATTTTTTACACTTAACAACGCAGTATTATATTTGAAGAGACAATGCTAGCAAACAAGAAACTTTCAATGGATTCTTGTTCCTCGTGTCCCTGGCTGTACCCCTGAGAAGTTTCAGCAGATTTTACTGGAGACTTTTTTAAATGATTAAAGTTGAATTCTGGTCAAATTGCAGAGAGACGCTGATATTTTAGAACATTTTAATTCATTTTTCTAAAAAACAAGAAACTTTCAATGGAAAGGTCTTCTGGTTTCTGTTTGTAGTTCATTTAAAGTCCCCATGATACTGACAGCAGGCAGAACATTATCTGCACTGAGGACCACCTCCCACAGACGGGATTCTGACAATGATTTGTTTGTCTTAAGAACCAGATACATGCAGTAAAAAAGTCTGTTCTAGATAAAAACTCATTTACAGCCACAGATCTGCTCGACTCTGTCACAAAAGCTGATGATTGTTAGATTCCCTGCATTCCTGAAACGCATCACAAACGATCGACCCGGCCTCCATGGAGGACAGACCTGACAAAGCTTCACTTTTCATTTCTTACAGATCTGCACAAGGATGCAGCCTCCTAGTGGACACTCGATGAACTGCAGGATTTTGCACCTCAGCATCGGCTTCATTTTTAAAGACCGGAGGTTTCTGCTTAGTTTGACAAAGTGCAGTCTGAAAGCAAACCGAACCAAATGAAAAATGCAGCAATGTTGCAGCTCAATGATAAATGGATTGAGCTTGTAAAGCGCTTTTCTGGTCTTCTGAAGACTCAAAGCGCTTTTTACACCGCAGGTCACACCTACACATTCACACCCTGATGGTAGAGACTGCTGAGTAAAGAGACCATCAGAAATAACTAATCCCTTTCATAGACACACATACGCCACTGATGAAGCAGCGAGAGCAATTCAGGGTTCAGCATCTTGCCCAAGGACACGTCGGAGATCTGGCTGCAGGAGCTCGGGATTGAACCCCCAAACCTTCGGGTTGAGAGACGACCGACTCTACCAACCGAGCCACAGCCGCCCCTGAATCGCCCAAAATTTCATACGTTAAAATGAAATAATGTTGAGCTCCATCACAGCTTTTTGACTTCTTGCGTCAACCATCTGAGACCTCAGCCAACCACACGAGAGAAAAACCTTCCACCCGTTGACGACATACAGCGAATGTTTTAATGTTCCTATCAAAATAAGAGCCTGAAAATGTGTCCATGCTGTGATGTCATGATGTGAGTAAATAACACAGTAGAGTAAGAGATGAATGAATGCTTACTAGGGTCGATGTCGTTAGCCACTACATGAGCGGCACCGCACAGAATGGCGGCGATGGCGGAGGCGCCGCAGCCGCTGCCCAGATCCAGAACGGTCTGACCCCGACACACTGCGGGGTGGTCCAGGAGAAACCTGAACACAGAGACAGAAACAAACAAAACAGCTGTTTAGGTTTGTGAAACCAACGAGACGCCAGAGTCACTTCCTGCTCCGTGCCACAGGTCGGAATCAAACCTACGGTCTCTGCACATTGTGGCCCTCGAGCTAACCACTAGGCCATCGCCACCCCTTTATCTTAATGTCTTTGTTGCATAATTTCAAAGTATTGAAGCGACTGCTCAAACTAATCTTTAAATGACAGTGAGCCTTTGTCCCAGGCGTCTGATGTGTTAGAAGTCCTTCACTAAAAGGTGGCTAAGGTCCTGGACCTCCTGACAACACTAAAGATCTGCACTGAGCAGCCGCTGAAGTCCTGAAGTCAAACACTGGAGCTCAGAGAGTTTAGTGAGAACAATAGAGAAGACGAGGGAACCAGCTGAACAATTGACTCAGGACTTTTGCTTTTATATCGTTATTAAGACGTCTCCTACTGAGCCAAGACACATGCACATTTCAAAAAATAAATCAACCTGTAGTTGGTCCGAACTTCATGGTGTCACGTCCAACACGTCTTTATGACTTCATTCTCAGTTTGGGAGGCGTGGTCTCATTGGACAAATCATCATTATCATCTTATTTCATTAAAACTTCATTAAAGATAGAGTCGGTATCTTTTCAAAATAAAATACAGACTTCTCCTAAAGCTGCTCCATTGTCCCTTCTGGGCCTCCGTACATGTGGTGGTGACTGTGTCTGCAGAGACTCTGTCCTCTCACTGGATTTTACTGTTCTGCTTTGTTCTGGTTGACTCAGGATGTTTCTGGGCGGAGCTGGTGTGTTTTGTAGTGTCTCATCTGTATGCATGTACCTTATATTCTCTAATAATCAACATTTATGTCAAGTAGTCATGCTGCATAATCATATGTATCTCAGTAAACTGTATCTTAATAAACTGAAACTGCGCCTCAGGGTAAAAATGCATTTAGCAGAGCACACAGGAAGGAGCCCTCAGGGGAGGGTGAAAGAAAGTTCAGTACAGCAATACAGAAAGGTGAATCCTTAAAGTTACCAATAAAGATGAAGTTTAACAGATCAGATGGTGAAAAGAGGGCGTGAAGAAGCTTGTCCCCACGCCCCTGCAAAGCCATACATACTGTAATCTTTGTCTGTTTTAGTCTCTTCAGTTGAAGGGCTCACTGCTTTATGACTCCATGAATACAGCTTCCTGTGCTCATGTTCTTTGGCCTCCAGGTCCGGTCTCTGAAGAGGACTTTGCAAACTTTAAGGACTACAATTACACCGTGAAGAAAACAGAAAATAGATTCAGAACTTCTAAATGTTGCGGCTTCATTGGGTTCGGATGTAGGTTTAATCTGGGTCCAAATTTGATCCAAAAAGTCACTACAGTTTCCTCCAGACAATGACAGCGCACAGGTGAGTGGAGGAGTGGATACAGTTCAGTGATTGGACGAGATTCAAACCGGCGAATATGACGGACGTGGACGTAGCAGCAAAGAAGAGAAAATATAATCAGAGTGAGGAGAAACACCACAATCATTGTTCATTTTAACTGCATTAAAGTTCATATTTTAACACCATATTTATCGACTTTAAAGGTCACATATTCTGCTAAACCCACTCCCCCATGTTCCTCTAACTCTAACATGTGTCTCTAGTCCGTCTACAAACCCCCCAATGATGAGAAAAGTCCATCCTCTCCGTCTTCTGCCTGCTCCACTTTTCAGAAAATGTGTGCTCAAACAGGCCGTTTGGAGATGTTCCCTTCATGACATCACAAAGGGCAGTAGCCCCTCCCCCAGGTGGGTGACACTCCCACAGCTAGGTGTTTGTTCTGCCCTCTGAGGCCGCGATCACACCGAGACGCGCCGCTGCAGACGCGGGCGCTCATAAATACATTTATTTCGTTTAGATTTCCAAGGTAATTCTAATTAGAGGAAACCATGGACCTAACTTCATATTACTTTACTGGAAATGTATTCAAGAAATGAGCAGCTATTTATCACCTGCTTCTCTGGAAATAGCAGAATATAATTACTCGGTGATCATTTTGTGGTGAATTGTGATTTCATTTCAAATAAATGATTTGATAATTGTCACCTACTTACCATGAAATTTGGGGGTAATTTCAAAGAAATTGGAAAAAACAGTTACTTACCAATTAGGACTTGCTTACAATTAAGATCGGGCATTATTTCAAAGAGGTTACGTGCTAATTTTCACTCAATTGTCATGAAATTCAGGGGTAATTTCAATGAAATCAAAAAAAAGTTTGTCTAATTATCACCTAATTACGACGAAATTTGCGGACCTGTAAAGTGTTACCTAGATTTTTGTACAATTCAAAGTGTACATATCATTTTCCAGTAACTTTGACATTTGTCGTTTGAATGATTTACAACGGGGATGTAAAGCAGCTGTGCACCAACAGCTGTTAGTGACGTCACTACTAAAGAGGTGAAAGGTGAATGAAACAGGTATATTAGAGATCTCACCGTGACAGCGCCTGTCCTCCGGGCCAGTAGATCGCCCAGTACGGGTCCTCGTAGGGCCACAGTTCGGGTCTCTCCGTCCAGAATCTGCAGCTGGGAGTGAACAGCCTCAGTCTGAGCTCCGGGGTGAGGCTCTGCTCTCCGACCACCTCCGTGTTTTCACCGATAAATCTGCGGCTGTGAGACACACACCTCCGTCTGAATGCTGTGAACGACCCTTTAACACACCTGCTCCATGTAGAGGACTTAAAGAGTCCAAACATGACCAGTTAGCCACGGAGCTACTCGTCAGAGCCCTTCTTATGTCTCTGTCACCTTCTGTCGTTTTTTAACATCTTAAAACCCGATAAGAAATGAAAACACACAACTTTCTTCTTCGTTGAAATTCCCCTGAGGAGATGTTTCTACACGAGCGCAAAATAGAGTCGAACTTCAGACGACCTCCTAAAAACGGGACACACAATAAAGGTTCCGCTCCTTCTTCTTCTTTGGATTTTATTGGCAGCTGGCATCCAAAAAGTTGCATTACTGCCATCTGCTGGATTTAATTATTACTCACATTCCTAAATCCTCCTCAATAAACCTGTTCTCAAGAGAGATTTAAACAAGCATCTTCGTCCTCTCCCTCTCTCCCCACACTCCAAAATACTTTTTACATCTCTTCTTACGAGTCCCTCTCTCTCCATTTCTGACATCATGTTCTGTCTATGTGCTACATACTTTCTACATTTAATAACTACATGTTCAACTGTTTCTGCTAGATTGCATATCTCACAAAGACCAGATGAATGTTTTCCAGTGATATGTAGAGAGCTATTTAAATGACTGTGACTGATTCTTAACCTGGACATTACGACCTCCTCTCTTCTGTTGCTCCCTCTGTATTTTACTTTATCTATTTCCCTCTGAATTGAATATAAATGTCTTCCCTTTGTCTGATTGTTCCGATATTGTTGCCATTCCTGTTTGATTTTACTCCATGTGACTCGTTTCCCCTCTGACTGAGATCATTTGATGTTAATATCAATCCTCTCTTTCTTTACAGCTTCCTTTGCCAACCTGTCCACCTTTTCATTTCCTGCTATACCTGAATGTGCTGGAACCCACATGAACATCACATCTGTCCCCTGTTTAACCACCTGGGAATGTGTAAATATGATTTCATATAATACATCTTGACGACTGTGAGATGATCCTGATTGAATACTGTATAAAGCGCTGACTGAATCACAGCATATCAGCACTTTCCTTCCTTTCATTTGCTCAACACATTCTAATGCAACTAAAATGGCGTACAACTCTACTGTGTACACGTTCAGGAAATCTGACGTTCTCTTCACTACTTCAACCTTGAACCTTTTGGGATAAACGCAGCTGATCCTGTTGCATTTGTCATCGGGTCTTTAGATCCATCTGTGAATACTTGTACATGATCTCCATATCTCTGTTCTATGTGTTCATAGAATTCACTCACTAAATCAACATTTCTTTTCCTTTCCTTTATCTTTAGTAACTCCAAGTCTACTTCAGCTGTCTCAAGCATCCACATTGGAACTGGTGGCCATAAAACAGCTGGACTGATATCCTTGTCATACACTCCCATATCTCTCGCCACTCTATCCCCTATCCATCCAAAACTAGACTTAATTGTTCTTCCATTCCTACAAGACATCTCATTACATTTATTACTTTTTTGCATTTATCAACAATATTCCTGATGTGTTCCTTCCATGTCAACCGGACATCAAAAAATACCCCTAAAAAACAAAATGAGTCAACTCGTTTTAGCTTATTTCCAAACAATGTCAACCCAATATTCTCCCCAATTTTCTTTCGAGAAAAGAACATGATCCTTGTTTTTTCCACAGAAAATGTAAATCCCCACTTTAATCCCCACTTCTCAACTAAACTGATCCCTTTCTGAATTTTATTTACAATAAATTGTATATTCTTTCCTTTTTTCCACAATGCTCCATCATCCGCAAACAATGATCTTCCTATATCTGTTGGGATATTATCAAATATATCGTTTATCATAATTGAAAATAAAATCGGACTTATCACACTTCCCTGTGGTGTTCCATTCTCTACAACATACTTTTTAGATATTTCATCACCTATTTTAACTTGAATCGATCTCTTGTTCAGAAAATCAAGGTTCCGCTCACAAAGGTTCCCATTATTTATGTCACATACGAATCAATAATACTTTTCTGATACATGAATGTGTATCAAAAACAGTAGATGTAAATAACGTACCTATATATATTCACCTTTTATATCTTTAAATTTATGTTTAAACTGTTGTCTTTCAAGCTGCTGTAACATAATTATTTTTTAGTAATTGTCCCCAATGGGGGGTCGATGGAGATGATCTTATCTCTTAAAATGTAATAAAAACAGAACTCAGCTTCTTCTTCTACTGATTCATTTAAATGTCTCTCTCTATCAGGAATCTCTTTTGTTCTTTTCAGCTGCTCTCAAAAAAAAGACAATAAAATCATAACCAGTGATATTTTGTTTACCACCCCATCATCGCCCGGGTCTCACAGATGGGAGACACGTGGGTATACTAATTAATAAAGCAATTTATTCATAAGGAAAATAATCAAAACTTGTAGATTTGAAGAATCTTTAAAGTCAGCTGTGTAAGGTGAGGGTCTGTATGGCTGTTGTGTTGAAGACAAATAATCCAAAAGGCCAAGCTGTGTGCTCATAAGAGTCTCTCTGAAAGTCTAAACCCCTCTATTTCAGCCCTGCTCAGAACAGGCTGTTTCTGTGTCTGTACCTTTAAATATGTAAATGAGCTGTGCCTGACCACGCCCCCTTTCTGGAAGGGCTCGGGTGTACTCGGTGCTTTCTCGCTCCATGTCCTATTGTTTACGGTGAGAAGGCAGACTCAGAGGGCAGAACAAACACCTAGCTGTGGGAGTGTCACCCACCTGGGGGAGGGGCTACTGCCCTTTGTGATGTCATGAAGGGAAAATCTCCAAACGGCCTGTTTGAGCACACATTTTCTGAAAAGTGGAGCAGGTAAAAGACGGAGAGGATGGACTTTTCTCATCATTGGGGGGTTTGTAGACGGACTAGAGACACATGTTAGAGGAACATGGTGAAGTGGATTTTCAATATGTGACCTTTAAATTTGACCTGATTTGGATGTTTGGTTTAATTTAGCAACTAAACAAGAACACGTTTCCATCTGTGTCTATCTGTCTGTCTTGAATGCAAACTTTTTCTTCCCTGAAAGAAATCCATGCACATCAACCTGTGTAGATGTCTCCTCAGTCCTCTGCATGGAGGCTTTGTGTCTCCTGAACCCAGACAACACGTTCTCTGAAGAGGAGGCAGAGTGTGACGATCCGGGGGAAGCCTTAGCACTAACCTGAGCAGAGGTCAATGAGGCCGTTAGAATGCTCCTCACTGACAAGGCGCCCAGGGGCCTCATTTATCAACAGTGAGTAGAAAGTGTTCTAAATTCTGTCTTACAAATGAAATTTGGAATGTGCTAAAGTACAGAAAAAATCTGTATTTATCAACCATGCTGACAGCGATCGTACTCACATCGGTAGGTAATCAGTGTTGATAAATCCCATGTTCTTAACCTGCAGGCTCGCACACGTTCAGGGACATTTACATTCAGAAACGCCTCCAATGAACCATTTATGGTAACAACACACCTCTTTAAAAACCACCTGAATATATTTACCTCGCCGGAATAATGACTACGAGAGCAAAGAAAAGGAGCTTCATAACAACAGGAATGGAAGTGGAAGAGGTTGAATAAAAAAGGGAAATAAATAAATAGATAAATAAATAAAGAGATAAAATAAGGTTAGTAACTCTCGCGCTAAGTGACCCAGATAAATGATTAGTCTTTTCACTTAGTGGAAGTTACTAACAAAAGAACAAATGCTGCATGAGAGAAGGTGACAGGTCAGAGGAGAAAACACCAAGATGAAGTTTGAGAATAAGTTCAGTGCAAAAAATAACAACGCATCACGGCACTAAAGCCAGAAGTATCTGCTCCACAATTTCACCCTTGAACATTTACAGCGTGGTCGGGGACACAGCTCTCTCTGGGGGATTAATCAAACAGTGACGCTCTCCCAACAGAACAAGCTGGACCAAACGGATCAGTGCGCTCTTTTGAACTTACTGCAGAGCGCACGCTTCACCAAATCATCTAATAATGCAAAACCAGCCATGATGTAACATTTCAAAGTAACGCCTGTCACAGACGACTTTTTAAGGTTTTCACACCAATTAGGCAACGGGTCTGTTTCAAACCACACAAAATCACTTATTTTGTGTTTTGAATTTAAAAAAAATGGGAACATGCATCTAGGTTGAGATGGATTCTGGCGTGCTGTGACACTCGTGGTGCTTTTTATTTGTAGTTTCAATGTTCTACCTCTAGATTCTGTGTGTAAGCATGCTCAGAGCTGTGCTTATATTTACACACATTTCTAAGTAAAAGAACAAGTTGATAAATTCCACTCTTTGTGTGGGAATGTTCTTACACACTCATTACTCACAGATCCGTGCTCACACACTGTTGATAGATGAGCCCCCTGATTTTGTGCTTCAAACGTTCGTACACACGGTTTAAGCACATATCTGTTAGTGAATGAGGCCCATTATCTTTTGTTTCTCTGCAATCACGTTCAACTGGATGCCTCATTATAGAGAGTGTAATGCTGCAGCTCCCCCTGGTGGTGAACCTGTGTCAGTGCTATGTGAGTCCTTAAGACGTGATCATGTGAAAGCCTCCCCCAGTTTGAAGCAAAGAAATAAATCATTTTACAATCTTTAAAAATCAGATATATTTATACAATTTACTATATTTATTTAATACCACATTCTACTCTAATTCTGTGTAGAAGCAGCATGTTTGTGTGGACAATATCACACTGTGGAGCTGAATGAAATGTGAGTCTGTCTCAGAATACTTTCACTAACAGAGACCGCACCTTTAATGATTGAAATAAAGAGTAAGAGTCAGGTGAGGGGGGAGAAGGACAAATGTGTGGATCTTTGTGGAAAACAAAGTTTTATTTCAAATACAAGCGGAGAAGAAAATTACAGAGAGCAGACAGAGAAATAATCTCTTCAGATCGATCAGTCTGGGAGAAAACTGTGGAAACAGTGACACCTGCTGGCAGAAAGCAGTGATCGCAGCAACAGAACCTAAACATGAATTATTATTCAAATAAAACCCTCCACAGATTGAATTTATTTCTATTTAAAATCCTGAGATAATAAAAACAGAAGGTTCAAACATCAAAGTGTAATAAACATCAGAAGTTAAAAATAAAGATAGTTTGATAACGTGTCCGTTGTTACCCTGACATGATGAATGAATATCAATGATTGAGTCTGCATGTTATTCAGCTCTTTTTATATCATCTCATATTACATCAAATATTCAGATGCTGACTCTGCACCTGGATCCAGACATCCTGTTTGTAGTTCTTTTAAAAACTCAGTGAAGCCTCCTCTTTGTTTTGATCCAACAAAGAGACGACTGATTTATTATCAGACGACCAACGACTCGTGGTTAAAAGCAGAACTTCACACTTTAACTTGCACAGGTGGAATCAACTTCTACTGTTATCTGTGAATATGAGTCAATGAATAACCTGCACCACTACACATGTCCACAGGGTGGCGCTGCAACAGAAACATTTATATCCAAATCAAAGAGTTCATCTTCGGTCGTTGAGTCATGAAGCAGTTTAAATTCAGAATATGAGAATAGAAAAATGTCCGAGGTCATGGTCCTGTGTGTGACGGTGGAGCTGATCTCAGAGCAGCTCAGACTGCAGCACTGAGAGTCATCTGCGCTGTGATTGGTCCGTCAGTCTCCCAGTAACACAGCCCAGTTAAAGACTCACCAACACACCAGCTGCTGCTTCCAGCTCTGTGATCAGCAGGATCCTCTCTTTAAAGACTCCTCCTCCAGCTGTTGATATAAAAAGAGATAAATGAGAGATTAGACTCTGAGAGAGACTTCATGATTATTCTGATCATATAATATCATCGTTATCATGATTATTCTGATTATCAGTGATACAGAACATCCAGTATGAAGAGCAGCAGGGACTTCAGTCCTGCTCAGAAGTGAAGTGGGCGTGGAAAGTAGCACGCCACCTTTCAGCTCTCGTGTTCACTCGTGTTGGTGACTTGAAGCTTAAAGGGACAGAGAGTCCTTGAAGGCATCATTGTGTCACAGACAGTTGAGTGATGTGTTTACTGAGAGTCCTTGAAGGCATCATCACGTCACAGACAGTTGAGTGATGTGTTTACTGAGAGTCCTTGAAGGCATCATCACATCACAGACAGTTGAGTGATGTGTTTACTGAGAGTCCTTGAAGGCATCATGACGTCACAGACAGTTGAGTGATGTCTTTACTGAGAGTCCTTGAAGGCATCATGACGTCACAGACAGTTGAGTGATGTGTTTACTGAGAGTCCTTGAAGGCATCATCACGTCACAGACAGTTGAGTGATGTGTTTACTGTTGATTCATCTAAACTGTGTTTAAATCTAGCAGCAGCAGTTTCTGATTTTCTCTGCCTTTTGGGACAGAAATAACAGCAGACATTAAACACACCTTAAAGAGTTATTTCCACCTGGATGAACTGCAGTGTCTCACAGGTGTGCTGTGTGTAATCTGTCCCTGTGTGTGTTACGAGCCTTGTGGAAGAACAATGTGAACCTGTCTGTGTCTGTGCATCTCACCATCTTACTAATGGAGCCTTTAAATAGCATGGAAATACTGCACCATGACTTTAGAGCAGGTTTTTGTTGGTCCATGGTGCAGCTGCTTTCTGCCCCCTGAGACAGCAACGCCCCACCAACACACCTGAGCACAGGTCATGTTAAGACCTAAACACACTCAGGGGAAAGAGGAAGTGCTGATTCAACGTTTACTGATGTAAAGGTTCAAGTGATTTATCTCAAGTGTCCTCACAGGGAAATGAAAAAGTGTCCCTCTGAAGAACATTTCTTTGTTTGGTGCAAAGTTAACAGAACTTCACGTCATATTTCAGAGATCATTAAACTGAATTTATTCTGACTTCAAATAACAGAAAAATAACAAACATTAACTTTGCTCTAATCAGTTTTATGAAGAATGTCTAACTGCTCTCAATCTGAATGGCTACTCCTCATGTCTCTTATTTTTCGTCGCTTGAACCGGAAGTCGTTCTGTGCCGCCATGTTGATGGACGTCTCAGGTCTCTTATTTTCAGCACAGAGGATCGAGGAAACTTGAGACCAGCCTTCCAGGAAGTCTTTTTACGGACAGACACGCCCCCTTATCAAATATCTTTTTATTTGTAGTTTCAATGTTCTACCTCTAGATTCTGTGTGTAAGCATGCTCAGAGCTGTGCTTATATTTACACACATTTCTAAGTAAAAGAACAAGTTGATAAATTCCACTCTTTGCGTGGGAATGTTCTTACACACTCATTACTCACAGATCCGTGCTCACACACTGTTGATAGATGAGCCCCCTGGACTTTTCTCCTTTCCTCTTGGTGTATTTTTTTTTTTTTCATCACTTTTGTAGTAATTTGTTTGTATATTTAGTCACTTCTA
>NC_089201.1:31935666-31950666 GCF_963930695.1 Labrus bergylta | reverse complement strand
TTGTTTGCACTGTCAATGAACTGATGTTCTGTTTTTGAATAAACGTGTGGAAATTCAAAATGTTTTTTTTTTAATCCGATTCATCAATTAATCGGAAAAATAATTAACCGATTAATCGATTATTAAAATAATCGTTAGTTGCAGCCCTAAAAGAGTCCTATATTAAAGTTAAAGAGTGATGAGCGGAGTGAGTCGGGCAGCGCGACTCGCAAACTAGGAGTCTGTGCCTCATAACTTTCCCTGCAGGCTGAGAACTCAACTACCGTACTGTAGCTAATAGGAGTGCAAACACCAGAAAGTGAAAACAGACGGAACTAAAAGAGCGACACAGCTGCACAGAAACTGCACGTTGTAGACATCGCTGAACACAATATAAATCTAAAAAAAAAAAAAAGACGATCGCCTGCAACGAAAAGTGTTTGACTTCATTTTTACATCTGATGGTTGAAATTGGAATGATTTTTTTTCTTTGTTTACCGTAAAATCCGGAATATAAGTCGCACCGGTATGTAAGACCCACCCTGTTTTTAAGGTCTCTTTGAGAGAAAAAAAACTTTAAACTGTTTTCCTACGTGAGGATTTATATTGTGTTCAGCGATGTCTACAACGTGCAGCTACAGTACGGTAGTTTAGCTCTCAGCCTGCAGTGAAAGTTGTGAGGCTCAGACCTGCTAGCTTGCAAGTCGCGCTGACTCCGCTGGTCACTCTTTAACTTTAATATAAGACTCTTTCAATCAAAAGAGAACTCCACAAGGTTTATTTACAGAACAATATACCACTGTTTTCTGTAAATGTATGATTATGACCTCGTGAGGGAGAAAAGATGTGGAAAAAGTCACGCAGCCAGCCTGGTCTGTGTCGCTGTCTTTCCCAGCACAGCGTGCACTCAGCTTTCAATACACAATGAATGGGGATGTGTTTTTAACATAGACTGTAAGGTTTTTAATCACCCAGGTCGCAGTGATAGGGTCCACTGCCCCGCTGTAATGACGGCGCGTGTTTTAGTATTTTATACGGGTATATTGGTCGCACCGGTGTATAAGACGCAGCCGACTTTTAAGATGAAAAAATAGGTATTAAAAGTGCGTCTTATACACCGGATTTTACGGGAAGTTTCAGAATCTCACAGTGTCACAAACATCTCAGACAAAACAAGTGTTTGACTTTATTTTTACGTCTGATGGTTGAAATTGGAATGATTGTTTTTCTTTGTTTAATTATTCATAATTTATCTAAAAATCAGCTGTTCAGGTGGTAAAGAGTGAAATATACAACAAGTTATTTTTTTTATATATATTTAGGTTTAAAATGTAAGGCTTTAAATTGCTACCACTCTGTGGATAAAACCACAGAAGAAGAAAATGGACTTCAGCATTAAGATCCTCAGTGTGGATCATTTGATTATCAGCCTGAACTCTTCAGTTTAGTTTCACATCATATGAATCTGAACAGAGAAATTAAACCTGTTGTCTTACCTCAGAGTCTCCAGTCTACAGTTTGGACTCTTCAGTCCAGAACACAGCAGCTTCACTCCTGAATCCTGCTGCTCGTTTCCGGTCAGGTCCAGCTCTCTCAGATGGGAGGGGTTGGACTTCAGAGCTGAGGCCACGACTTCACAGGGAGTCTCTGACAGTCCACAGTCTGAAAACCTGTCATGACATTAACATTCTGACATTCTGTTGTGTCAACAAACAACATAAATTGAGTCCCCAGTCTGCTGACACGACTTCCTTTAAAAAAAATAAAGGTGAGCACAATACTTTTAATTTTCCGCAGAACATAATACCTTACTAACACAATTAAATGTGGAACAAATGTGTGTAAAACAAAAACAAAATGTATTATTTTGTCCAGTTTACTTTTTTATCCACCCGGCCACCTTCTGTCTGTAAGGTGATGTAAGGTATTACTGTTGGTAACTTCAGTAATCAAAAAGTAATGTCACTTTTACTAAACAGTTATCTGGTTAATGGTGTTACTTTAAGTTCTTCTACTGTCAGTGTTGCTCCCCCGACCTGGCCTAGTGGTGCCAGAGAAGAAGTTTCTGGATGTAAATACAAAGAAGCAACACAGTTTAGCTGTGTTCAGCTCGGCTGCAGGATTTATTTATTTATTCAATATATACAATTTTAACCTGAGTAGCTGTGGTTTTTACTTACTCAAATTAGCATACTCAGCCTCAAATATCACACATTCACACACAGCTGTCTCTATTTCAAGTCAACAACAAACATATACACAAATAAGAACATGACATGTTTACATTAGCTCTGATTTCTGAATCATTAGCAAAACAAACCCCTTTAATGTGTCTCAGCATTTCCACGTGCTCCGTAATCTTATTACTTACTAGCAACAGGTGCGTTAGCCTAGCATGCTTAACATCTACTTTTCACTCATACCTAACTGTAAAAATACTCAACTACAACCGTTATACTTTACTTACTAAATTCCCAACACTCTTAACCATTATACTGGTGTCCATGTTTGTGGTTTCAATAAACCCACCTGTATGTAAATACAAAGAAGCAACACAGTTTAGAACTTGCCTCTTTGGGGTATTATGCTCCTCACAAGTGCTATGCGCCCTCTAGTGACCTGATTGAGGATTGCAATAACATCGTAACAAGTTCAGTGCACTGGAATTCGGCTCTAAATAGCTATTTTAGACACATAAAGATAAAAAGATATACTGGGGTCTCTTTTTAACTCAATACATTTGTTCTGACTGTCCCAATAACTTTTAACAGTTTTCAAATCTTGTAATCCATTTTTAAGTTTTTGATAACCTTTGTCTTTAGTTTTAGACGAAACACATTTTAATGAATTATATACACGTTTTTTTTAACCCTTTACATCAGCATAAAGTGAGGACAGAAAAACTAATCAAATGTCCCTTTCCACGCACGCTAACACAACTCGTCAGACTTTAATCTGGTGACGTTGGCTCGAGTCCATGAAGGAGGAAAACAAAAATGTCCGAGCGGTTTAAATCAAGACAAAGAGAAATATTCTTGATTTACTTAATAGACCGTGTGCAGGAGTTAACCTTTAAATCAGCATTCTACATTATCCCAGTCTTTGGTTAATGACGTTGTAGTTAGGGCTGCCGCGGTGATCTAAGGTGGCTCAATAGCGCGGTGTACGGTATTATCGCACGCCCCCCCCCCCCCCGCTTTTATTTGTTTGTGAATCAGGGGTCAGAAACTTGCCCTACAGCAGTGACATATGGCCCACAATGTTTTGTTTTCTGAACATAACGCTGTGATAATAAGTGGAACAGAGCAGCGCTGCAGACAAACAGCGCCTGGTGCTGAAGTGAAGCACTGTCACAGCAGCAACAGGTATGACCAGAATCACGTCCTCTTAAGACTTCTGACTACGAAAAAACACCATGACAGTTCATTCTATACAAATCTGTACAAATCTGTACAGTAAGATTGACTACAGAACATATACAAGAGAGAGAGAGAGAGGGGGGGGGGGGAGGGAAAGAGGGAGAGAGAGAGAGAAAGGGCGAGAGAGCGTGTGAGACGCTGCACAGACTTTACTGAGTTCTGGTCAAGTTGAGTCCATTTTCTTCTTTAGTAAGTACTCAGCCTGTCGTTATGTTCCCTGTAGCCAAATCGTACTGTACAGGTTTGAAAACCAACTGTCATGATTATAACTGTTGCTGTATGACGGTGCTGTATTTCAGCTGTGTGTGTGTGTGTGTGTGTGTGTGTGTGTGTGTGTGTGTGTGTGTGTGTGTGTGTGTGTGTGTGTGTGTGTGTGTGTGTGTGTGTGTGTGTGTGTGTGTGTGTGTAGTGTCAGCATGCATTGCGTTGTTGTTAAGAAAACAATAAAATAAGTTTTAATAAATTACAGACTTCAAACTTTCCTTTTTGATAAATCTTATAGTTAGGGCTGCTGCTGGTGTAGACCAGATCCTAGTTATGCTGCTATAGACTTAGACTACCAGGGGAACTGGTACCTTCATCTCTCTCTCTCACTCTCTCTCTCTCTCTCTCTCTCTCTCTCTCTCTCTCAGATCATATTACTGCATGTCACTATCTGTACATCTCAGTTACTAACAACATTATTTCCTGGGAACTCCTGAGCTCTCTGAGCTCCCCCCCTCCCCGTTCCCTATCCCTCTTCCTACATCTTATCCTATCTCCCCCTTTCCTTTTTTCAAGCCAGGTCCAGTCTTGGCACGAGGACTGTTTCATCATGAGCCTGGGATCCTGCTGAAGATTTCTGACTGTTAAAAGGAAGTTTTTTCTTCCTACTGTAAATGTTGCTGCTTTGCTAAAGTGCTCATGATGGATCTTTAGGTCTTTGTAATATTGAAATAAGTAAAGTCTTTTTACCTGCTCTTTTGTAATATTAAATAAGAGTAAAGTCTTTGACCTGCTTTTTGTAAAGCATCTTGAGATGACACTTGTTATGAACTGGCGCTATACAAATAAAGATTAATTGATTGATACGAGGCATATTTGCGAGGTGAGAGCTAAAATGAGATGTTTCCTCATTTCACACAGATTTTTTTTGCTAGATTTGACAAATTGCATCATCTAAATCAGCTGGTTCTCCTTTTTCATTTGATTGAAAGCTGAAATTTTAACAAAGGGGCAAAGTTACATTGGGTTTAGGTACCAGTGCAGTTTCCTGTGAGTCCATCTGAACATTATGTGGGGTGAAGTGACTCAACGTGCGGTCACCACTGAGATCTTCTTTTTAACGCGGTTATTCATTTTTGCGATTACCACGACAGCCCTAGTTATAATGATAATCATATTTATTGTAACAATAATCACTATTGTTATTACTGACACTAATAGGAGGATAAAAGAAAAATAGTAAACGTAGGGATTATTATGAAACAAATGACCTGTGACCTTGAAGTTGGTAAACACTAGATCCAAAAAAAGACATATTTCACTCACAGCATTTAAAGCAGCTCAAGAAAACTTATAACAAAATACAAGTGACTGAAGAGTTTGTCAATATTTCAGATAAACACTGTTTTCAAAAACCTAGATATTGTATAGTATATATTTGAAGAACTAAACAGCTTATTTTTACTCATATTTAATCACATCTGGACTTACTTTGCCTTCCTGCAGTTCCTCACAGCTGGAATCAGTCTCAGTCGTCCCTGGTATGATGTCTTGTACTTCTTCAGGTCCAACTCATCCAGAACCTCCTCTGACATCTGCAGCATGTAGCCCAGAGCAGAGCAGTGGATCTCAGAGAGTTCCTCCTTTGATCTGTTCCTTGACTTCAGGAACTCTTGGATCTCCTGATGGACTGAGAGGTCGTTGATCTCCGTCAGACAGTGGAAGATGTTGATGCTTCTGTCAGGAGAGATATCATCACTGTTCATCTCCTTCAGGTTGTTGATGACTCTCTGGATCATTTCTGGACTGTTGTCTCTCCGACCCAGCAGGCCTCCTAAGAGTCTCTGGTTGGACTCCAGAGAGAGGCCATGAAGGAAGCGAACAAACAGGTCCAGGTGACCATTTTTACTTTTCAGGGATTTCTCCATGGCACTCCTCAGGAAGACATCCTGGGATAAGTCATCACTTTCAGGAGTTTGAAAAATTATGTTCATGTCTTTAAGGAAAGCCTTCACTACACCTGTGTTCCTGTTTGTCAAACAGTGGAACATGTAGACTGCAGCCAGAAACTCCTGAACGTTTAGATGAACAAAGCAGTAGACTGTTTTCTGGAGGATCACACACTCTGTTTTGAAGATCTCTGTACAAACTCCTGAGTACACCAAGGCCTCTGTGACATCAAGACCACAACGCTCCAGGTCATCTTTATAGAACATGATGTTTCCATCCTCCAGATGTTCAAACGCCAGCCTCCCCAGCTTCAGAAGAACTTCCCCGTCAGATTTGGTGAGTTCCTCAGTTCCCGAGGACTCATATGATGTTCCATACTTGTGCTTCTTCCTCTTTGTCTGAACCAGCAAGAAGTGTGAGTACATGTCAGTCAGGGTCTTGGGCAGCTCTCCTCTCTGCTCTCTGCTCATCATGTGCTCCAGAACTGTGGCAGTGATCCAGCAGAAGACCGGGATCAGACACATGATGTGGAGGCTCCTGGATGTCTTGATGTGTGAGATGATTCTGCTGGACAGATCTTCATCATCACTGAACCTCCTCCTGAAGTACTCCTCCTTCTGGGCGTCAGTGAAGCCTTGTACTTCTGTTACCCTGTCAACACATGAAGGAGGGATCTGATTGGCTGCTGCAGGTCGAGAAGTTATCCAGATGAGAGCTGAGGGGAGCAGATTCCCCTTGATCAGGTTTGTCAACAGTGTGTTTAACGGTGATTTCTTTGTGACATCAGACACAACCTTCCTGTTTTTGAAGTCCAATGACGGTCTACTTTCATCCAGGCCGTCAAAGATGAACAACAGTTTACAGACAGCGAGCGTCTCTGCTGTGACCTTCTGTAATGTTGGATGGAAAACACGGAGCAGCTCAAGAAGACTGTACTCCTTATCTCTGATCAAGTTCAGCTCCCTGAATGAAAGCAGGATCACCAGACTGAGGTCTTGGTTCTCTGAGCCCTCTGCCCAGTCCAGAGTGAACTTCTGCACTGAGAAGGTTTTTCAAACACCAGCGACGCCGTTTGTCAGAACCACTCTGATGGGTTTCTGTTGGTCGGGTTGAGCTTCTGTCTTTTGGTTCTGTTGGTCGGGTTGAGCTTCTGTCTTTTGGTTCTGTTGGTCGGGTTGAGCTTCTGTCTTTTGTTTCTGTTGGTCGGGTTGAGCTTCTGTCTTTTGGTTCTGTTGGTCGGGTAAGGCTTTAAAGATGTCCTGACACTTGATTGGAGTCTCATGGAGGGTCTTCTTTTTAGAGTCTGTCTCAATCTTTCTCACCTCATGTTGGGTGTTCACCTCTTCACTCTGTCCCTCTGTGATGTAGAGCTCAGTGTAGATCCTGTTGAGGAGGGTTCTACTTCCTGTTTCATCACTTCCTTCAGTCACATGTTCACATCTCTTCCTCAGACTGATCTTAAGTTCATCTGTAACCTCCTGCAGACCTCTATCTACTGAAAGAGAAGAAACATATCCTGAGACTGGATTTATAAAATGATCAAATACAAAAATTTTATTATTACACATTAAGCAAACTGCATGACACAAAAACATCCGTGTAATAAATGTGTGCTGCTACAAGAGAAATAAAATATACTGAATATAAACTGACAGCAAGAATCAGATAAAATGTAAATGTTTCATTTAACTACATATCAATGAAAATACTAACTGCTTTGTCTTGTTTTTAGACACAATTACTTCAGTCTTACTTATTACAGTGCTGGACTTACTGGATATCTGCAGTCCTCCTCTTATTTTAGGTCGTTTTCCACACTGGGGACAGGAGGACTCTCCTGATGAAGTAGACTGGTCCCAGTATGAGGTGAGACACTGTCTACAGAACCAGTGTCCACAGCTGGTAGAAACTGGATCTCTTAGGACGTCCTGACACAAAGCACAGCTGGACAGCTGCTCCTCCACAGAAACAGACCCCTTTGTTATTCTGTGGAGATAAGGGAAATCATAAAGCCATGAAAACTGAGACTGACATTTAGAAACCAGTGGTGGACTGAATCAAATAAAGCCACAAAAAGCAGTGTTTTAAAAAGTTGTGCCATGTCCTCCTCAGTGAGCATGTGCAGAAGTCTGTCTGTGTAACCATAGAGTCTACCATCTGAGTCCAATAACTGACCTACAAGTGTGATGTTATTTTCAAGCAGTTTTCAAAAAACAGGGATTCATTTTTGTAGAGAATGTCCTTATTGTTCCAGATGTAATATCTGTGTGGAGAGAAGTTATGTTTCAAGATGAGAGACCAAGTCAAGAGTATCTGTTTATGGAAGTTGGATAGTTTGATCAGGATTTTACTGATATTATAGTTGCACAGTAATAAAATTCCAGGCCACCAACTTTAGAAAAAACATAATTAGGAATCATATTCCATAGAGATGTTGGGTTATTTAAAAATGTCTCAGCCTGTTCACTTTGAATGTTAAGAGCTGTGAAGTCTAAAAAGTTCAAGCCCCCACATTGACTCGTGTTTATTGTCATATTCTTTTTAACATAATGTATTTTGTTTTTCCACAGAAAGTTAAACAACATATAATCAAATCTGTTGGTTACATTTTAGTCAACATCCAAAGATAGAGCCGGATTAGTGAGTCTGGAAATGCCCTCAGCTTTTGAGAGCAAGGTCCTTCGTCTCAGAGATAAATCTCTTTGTAAACAAGAGTTTTATCAACGATGGGATTCAAATTTAAGGTGCACCTTATATTTTGCTCCTTGGTGATAACTACTCTCAGGTATGTGACCTGGTGATTCACTGGATTATTACAAATATGGGGAACATTACAATCTTTAACAGCCATAAGTTCAAATGTTTAATATTTAGGTTGAGACCTGAGACCTTTGAAAAGTTATTAATCAGCTTTATAGAGAGCTGCACACTGAGCATGTGCAGGAGCCGTGTCATGACCTGCACACTGAGCATGTGCAGGAGTTTAAAAAAAACAACGTAAAATCCTAAATATAAGTTGCACCGGTATAAGACGCGCTGTGTTTTTGAAGGTCTCTCAGAGAGAAAATAAAGTTTACACTGTCTTCCTGCGTTACAGTTTTTATTGTGTTCAGCGAAGTCCAAAACCTGCAGTTACTGTTCAGCTCTGTCACCCTTTTAGTCTGTTTTCTCTTTGTGGAGTCTGCTCTCCTACCAGCTACAGTACGGTAGTCGAGCTCTCAGCCTGCAGGGAAAGTTGTGAAGCAGAGACTCCTAGCTTGTGATCTCTCTGCCCGACTCCGCTTGTTTCTCTTTAACTTTAATAAAGGACTCTTTCAATCAAAAGAGCGTTCAACAAGGTTTATTTATGGAACAATATCCTACAGTTTTCTGTAAATTAAAGAAACTTGAAGGAAACGTTTTGAAAAAGTAGCGCAGCCAGACTGGTCTGTGTCGCTGTCTTTCCCAGAACAGCGTGCACTCAGCTCTTAATACACTGAGGGCCTGATTTACTAAGGTCCCAAGTAAAGAGTACTAAACTGTGTGTTCACTCCAAAAAAATTGCACATTTGGTGAGTGTGTGATTTTTGGGTGATCTACTCAGAAAGTTTGTGTGAATGACACCAGGTGCAAACCTTGTGGAGGCGGTACTATTTAAGTTAGGCTTTTGTGTGTTCTACTGGTTTACGTCACGGAGAGTTTGGACGGAAAGCAGGACGACTGCAAGCGCAAAATAGGTATCAGTGGAAGAGGTAAATGAAGGTACAGTATTTTTGAGTTATAGCAGATAAAACTGAATATTACAAAAAGAAAATTTGACTTATAAGAAAACCTGGGCATTAAACAGGGCCTCTCTTTTCTTCATTTGAAGATGAATTGTCATACATTGTGCAGGAGGTGTGAGCTGTGTCCTCTGTGGCGCTCAGGCGCGACACTCGGCACATTGTTGAGCACCAGACAGCTGGCCAGCGCTGTGTCTGATCGGACATAAAGGCTCTGGAAAGAGGTATCGAAGACGGGGGTACAAGCAGTGGTGAGGTCCCCCCATCCAAGCGTAGCAGCAGCGGGCTGTAGAGGGAGGAGACGAGCGCACTATGGAGAGGAGCGCACGAGCTGGGGGAGAGACGCACAGCCCGAGAAAAAAGAAATCCCAAGTTTAAAATAAAATGTTGGTGAGAAGAGGGAAACAGGAAGAAATAAATGTCAATGTTGAAATTCTTTAGAATGCAGAGGCTGTGGATGTTCAGTTTTGTTTAAATAGGCAACAATATAGTTTAATCATGGTGTTTCCTGCTGTCATTCCAAACATATTAACATGTGTGGAGAATAACGTGATCTGTATGCCTTCTTTGATTGAGCCTATGTCTCCTCCTAACTTCAATAACAGCAGCCTGTTGTGTGTAACACTGGTCTCCTGGGTTAGCACGTTCTTTTCAAAGGTGTTAAATTCAGACACCGTCACAATCACCTCAGTTTTTGTCAGGCTTGGTAAATCACAATGCGTGTACTAACTTAACTTATTTGCATTTTCTCCTTTCTAGGGCAGAAACGCCCCATATTGAATATTCATTAAGTCAAACGTACTAAATGGACAATGCGTGTTTTGCTCATATGAAAGATTCAATCCTCACAGCGCGCCGTTAGTAGATCAGTTAACACATTTTTTGCTGGTGGTATCAAGTTTGCACACGTTTTAAGACACACAAACCTTTAGTAAATCAGGCCCAATGAATGAGGATGGTTTTTAAATCACGTCCGGTCGCACACATTGATGGTGACTTCTGCACCCGCGGTAATGATGGCTCATGTGTCAACATTTTATACTGGTATATTAGTTGCACCTTTGTATAAGACCCAGCCAACTTTTAAGATGAAAAAAAAACAGGTATTAAAAGTGCATCTTACACCAGATGTTACGGTACTTCAGTAAAAAAAAAAGATCTCATTGTGTAGTCATGATAAAAAAATAAAAAAAGACAAACAAAGAGTGGACACAACAGAAAAAATGATTGAAAGAAAACGATCACAGCAGATCTCACTAAACTTCAGGATCAGTTTAAAAGACTTCTTCCTGCAGAATCACAGAGAAGACGACTAGATACACAACCAAAGAGTCAATACTGAAATCATATTATCTTATCTATAAACATATAATACATATATATAATCCTTAGTATGTTGTTATGAGTTCAGTGACTTTCTCTGTATGATCACTGTGTGCAGGTTGATGATTAAAAACAAGAAAATCAACACATTATGGTGTTCAGGACTCTTTTTTTAGCTGGACAGTTTGGTGATTAAAAAAAGTTCTCTTACTGTGGATCTGAGGGTCCTGGTTCATTACTGAAGTTTAGAGGAAAACGTTTAGACCGATCACTCTTCATACAGAGACAGCTGGACAGAGGAGACTCTGCTCTGTTCTCCTCTTTGTCTCCTCGATCACTCATCTTCTTATCTCCAGATTGATCAGAGGACAATAAAAGACGTTCATGCAGGTAAAACAACCTGAGGACAAAATAACAAACAGGTGAGACACAAGCAGGAAAAATGTGAAAGACAGAAATGGTCAAGTGTCCACATCTCATTACCTGATGTGATCCTTCATTTGATTTTCTCTTCCTTCCTGTCTGCCTAAGTACCTGATGCAGCACCTCAGTGCACTTTGTTTTGATCCTAACATGATTTGTCCGTCTGATCTGCCCTGAATAATGCCAATAACAAGACATTGAGTCTTAAACTTTAAACATTAAACTAACATGTTAGTATTTAACAGCAGCCATGACCTTTAGGACATTTGTACAACTAGAAGTGTATAAAACAGGGTTGGAAATCAGCACTCGTCACATACGGGTGTCTTTTTGCAGTGGCGGGTGAATTTGCTCAACCTACCGACCACAGTGGCAGAGCGAGGGTCACAATGGTGCTCTATATGCTGGAATGGCTTTGCTTGGTGTAACATGATTAACAGAGCACAGACTAGCATCTCTTTAACAGCGGGTCAACCAGCTTCAGGTGTGTTTAAACTGACGCCTCGCTGTCTCAAGTCCAACATGATAAAAAGAAGCGCGCTGTGGCGTTGATTTGGGCTCAAAGGAGCAGCTGTAAATACTATAACTTCAGACATTTGTCTTGGGCTCAAAGTGCTGCACACATTCAGCGGCCTCACAGTAGAATCCATAAAAACAATAGAAAAACACATCGACATGTCAACAGAAAAGTACAGACCCATGTATAAAACACAACATATATTGCACATTACCCATATAGAGTAAAAGATATCAAAATATAAAAGCATGTAAGAACATCATGACGCCATGATGTTTCTGCTGTAAATGTCCAATGATGAAATGGTGAAACAGACAGTGGCTTATCTTAGAATTTATTGGGCCGAGGTCAGACAACAGCAACAGAACACAAATGGCTGACAAACTTTTCATGTTAACGGTCCTGTTATATTCTGTTAGCTGGTACAGCCTACAAATTCTTTTACCATTTGGGAAGACTTCTAAAAGGCTAGAGAGGTGACATTACCTTCACTTGAAACTGTCAGATATCTACATTCAAGTCATTTAAGCTCACAACATACACTCGGCTCCTCTCCAAAAATAGATCTGCTGCTATGAGAGTCTTACACAAACTGTTACATCCACACAGACCTAAACCAATGACCCTTAGATGGTCGACAGATTTAAAATGATATATCCACTAAATGATTCAAGTGAATGATTATGTGAAAATAAATACTAACAGGCACAACCCATACAGCAGGCTTAGATTTAAAGTGAACAGAGATTACAGTACCACGCTGACATCCAGCTGAAATACAAAACTAATGTAGTTCAGCTTCCTGGGCGCTAAAACGCCCTCGGTGTCAGCTGTTTTTAGTCACTGCACTCAAACGCTATCAGTTGAAAGACGTTCAACTTTGAGAACAGCGCCACGCTGATCAATGTCACTTTTCCCTCACCGACCAATCAAACTCAAGAAGGGGCGGGACTTCTGAGATCAGATTTGTCAATAAGAAAGCGATGGCGGAGGAGACGCTGGTCTGACTCGTCTTTTGGAGGGAACAGTTTGCAGCTGTAGAGCTGCTGCTGACATCAGGACATGACTCCTTTACATCGTCCTCATGTTTTCTTGGTGATATTTATTTGATTTAAAGAAAATATGAAACACATGGAGCTAAAACACACCTTACGGACATTACAGAGGGAAGCACAAGTTCACTTTTGTAATCTAGCAACAAGGAGCGCTGGTGAGAAGCGCTCTGAAACAAAGGTTGTGAACACGATATAACACGCATTCTATTTCAAGCTCTTCACACTAAAAGTTCCTGGTTTAAATAGGTTTTATTGTGAAGCAGCTACATTAGAAAATGGGATATTTTTCAACAGAAGCAGATGACTGTAACTCAGATGTTTGAAATACAAACGCAGAGGAAAGGAACCTGACAGATTCAGTTAGAAGCTCCAACGTCCTGAGGAGAAAACACACAGTGACTTAAAAATATCTTTCTAAATGAAACTCAGTTTCCAGCAGAAACCTTTATGACTGTGATGACTCTCCTCATATAAGCTCATATTCTTTTAAAGCAATATATCCATTATCTTACCTCTCAGTCCAGGTTTCATTTCAGCTTCATCAGCTACCAGCTAGTGGTGGGCGATATAACGATCTTAGATCGTGAAGGATTTGAACGTGCTGACGATCTGCCAAAGCAGGGAGATCGTATAACCGGGGTTATGTGTTTATTCTCTCATGCTGCAGTTTATGCTGCGACACAGACGCGTCTCCCCCTCCCCCTCTTTTGCTCCGCAGCGGTGAAAACCAAACTTAAAGTAAAGTCCACAAAAACCTCTCCATATCATATTTCCACTGATATATTTCCAAACCGACACGGCGTGAGCAACAGTTAACTTCTCTGCATAGTGTGCACAGTTAAGTTTACATCTCGGAGAGCGAAACCGTTTAAGGAGCCGGAGAGACGTTAACAGTCTGCAGAGAGTCAGACAGAGAGGAGCTCAGACAGACAGTGAGGGGAGATATAACCCCGGTGTTTCAAATGTTGCTGTCGGTGTTTTCTGCTCTCTCTCAGTTTTTAAAAGTTACTTATCAAGCTTCTCCACCTGAAGCTCACCTGTTGTGATAACTGAACCTATAGGGATTACACTAAACGACGTTACAAAGCAGCAGGCAGGTGAGAGTGAGTAACCATGGTGACTGTCTGTCTGTCAATCAACAATGTCCCGCCCCCTCTATGAATTCAACTCTTCTGTCAGTAAAACTTACTTTGATCATGTGTCACAGAATGAACACATTCTGTATTATGTTTGATTATATATAAACTAAACTAAAGTTAGTCCAATGATGTCATAAAAACAACAAAGTCTGCAGAGCCTGTATGAAGCTCCAGCTGGAGGAACTCTGCAGGGCTAAAACAGAACAGAAACTTCAACAACTTCAAGTCTACATGTTTTTAAATGAATGCATCACTGTGTGAAAATGTTCCTGATGAACATAAAAAGAGGACACATAACTAAATCATCATTTCAAAGTGGTGAGGAAAACCTTCAAATTGTTCATAAATATTGATCAAATTGAGGGAAAGACATTTCTGTTGCTGAAGATGTTCTGGGTGAGAGACCTCCAGACCTCCTACAAAGATGTTTTTCAAATAGATTAAACTTGTCTGCTCAGTTTTTGTGCATTTAAAAACATCATACAGGTAAATAAGTTTGGTTGAACTGGTCAGTAACTTACAAATTAGTCTAAAGATCAGTATGAAAAAAATTGTGATAAAATTGTGATTGTGATTTTTCAAAAAAAAAACGTGATATGATATTTTTCCCATATCGCCCACCTCTACTTTGAGGACATAGCCCAAAAAGAATAAACTAAAACAAACGTTTTTCTGTAAATGAGTGAGACAAACAGCATGTCAGTATTTTATTTAATAGTTGATGGTCTATTTCTTGAATACTATAAGCCTTGATTATTATGTTACACTTCATTACATTGTGCTGCCAGTTAAAATAAAGTGGCAGGTAAGAAATGTAAGACTGGTACCCGCCAAGCACCAAATGCAGGTAGATTTTCCGTTTGGCAAGTTCATTTCCAGTGGTGTAGTTGAGGGTATACGCAGGTCAGGTGTATAGGTATACCCACTTATTTTTCAGTCTGCATAGGGTATCCTCACTTCCCTCTGATTCACACCAGTTATTGATTGACATCATTCAGCAGTATGCAGCAAGTTTTGTTCCCAGGGTTGGTGAAGGGATGATCCTCCCTACTGCCTAAAAAGTGTAAGACTGGTAGACTTTAGAATCCACCAGTCACAGGGGCACGTAGGTGAAAAAGTTCATCACCAACCGTGGTATAAAACAAAGTCCTTCATGCCTGTAGGGTTAAAACCTTCTCATAAAACAGACCTCATTCAGTCACAACATTTTACTAGGTTGCAGTATTTTGT
>NC_089201.1:31908166-31933166 GCF_963930695.1 Labrus bergylta | reverse complement strand
CATTCAAATTTTTGTTTTTAGATTTTATGTTTGTTTGTTTTTCTAAACTTTATTGTTTTTTTTTAATGGAATAAAATTGACAAATAAAAATAAATAAATAAAAACAGGTGAAAAGTGTGCGGAAAGTCAGGCGGGTTAATAGACCGACGGGAATGCAGTGATTTCACTCAGTCCGCCATCTTTACTGAAGACGCCGGTGTTTCAGTTTGAAGTGTGACCAATAAGAGGCGTCTTTCATTCAGCGCTCTGTGTGGTTATCTTTGTTTAGTTTTACATTAAATATATATCCAATAAGTATATTTTATCTTCCGTGTCTGATATCTGTTAACAACCACACATGCATATATAATATTTACAGTCTATGGATACTACTCGCTGCAGGACCCCTCTTGTTTATGTTGATGAGTTCAAGAGCACCAGTCAGAGTCGTAATAAAAGTGCTTCTACAGAGTTTTAAGTAAAAGTACAAAAAGTGACAAAGATGAGACATTTGTCAGTTTGAGTCTATTACAAAGGTGTTTCCTGGTTTGTTTATAGATTAATGAAGCACCATGACTCTTGTTACTTTATTTGTAAAGGAGGAATAGTGACCATTTACCACATTACTAAATAACAGTATCACCTTTTTAAATGCTTTCTATAGTCTGATGTTGTTTATTGGTGATTACAGTTGATTGATTAGTTAATATTATCAGGAAAATGGAGGAACTACAGCATGTTGGGGCTCTTCAGGCAGCTGGTCATGAGGTTACAGACTTTGGAGGAATAATGGAATTTTTAAAATTCATTACATGCATATATCTTTGAATAAATAAAAGATAGGAAGAAGATGAGGGTGTGTGAAGGAGATCCAGCAGAAGTTCAAACTCCTGACTGAAATTCCTCTCTGACAAATCAAAGTATTCCAGTAAAGTCAAAGTAGGCCTATCTGTACTGAAGCTCCATGAAGGAGACTAATCAGACCTTTAAAGACTTTAACACTAACATGTGATCCATGTCACAGCTGTTTTATAGAAATATGATTATTATCTTTGCATGAAGTTTCAGATTTCAACTCCATCACCGCCAACACCAGAACATTTGGAACAATCAGCAGAATCCAAACATTTGTACTCTTGTTTCAAATTATCCAATTTGTTTTTTATTGATCTTATCTGTAAGTTTTATTTCCCAACAGCAAGACTTAAATGTGCAGTAAACCTCTCGGGGGCTCAACGTCAAAACTGAGAAACATCCTGTTTAGTTGGTCAATCTATGTCATATTTACTTATATTCTGACTCATTATAGAATAAATAATATCCTTACAACAGAAGACAGGTCTCAGTATGCTTGAATATAATCTATAAATAATATTAAACATTTGAATATTTCTTGAAGACGATTCAGAGCAGGACATGAACGTCCTCACTGATTATTATTATGTCCCTGAACGCAGCAGTCAGAGCCACCTACATGTGAAAACGTTGAGTAGTAATAATACATTACAGTTCCTGTTTTCAGTCTGCTCACTTGTCTGAAAAATAAAACTGATGGCGCCACCTGCTGGACAAAGATTCAAAGCTTGATCCAAACAGCAGCCGAGCTCTTATCCAGCTGCTTCAAAGTGAGCAGCCTGATGACTCTGCTGGAGCCAGATTCACACGTAGCCCCGGCCGGGTCACACTCCTGTTCAGGTTTGATCTCTAAAGAGAGAGAAACTGGTCTGTAAGGCATTCAGATATAAACTACTGTAGGGTAGAGGTCACCGAGGGGCGGGCTGGAACAAAGAAAGATCAGTTGTAGTCTGTCTGTTGATGTCTCAGTATTTTTGCTGTCTTTCTTTTCTTATTGTATTTTGTCGTTGCTGTCCTGACCTTGTCTGTTTGTTTTTTCTGTGCCTTATTTGTCATGTATATGTCACCAGTTTGTCACGCTATTGCACCTCATTAAATGAATGAATGAATAAAAACCATTCCTGAGATAATCCACTGCTGGTACGGAGGTGCTCTCTGCCTCCTGTGTGTGAACAAAGAGTGTGTGTGTGTTTGAAGATACAAGTATATCCATCTCACATAGAACTGTGTTTGTCTTTGATTGAAATGGGGGCGGCAGTTGCGGTAGAGGGTCGCCGGTTCAAGTCCCTGGCCTGGTAGCTGGAGAGGTGCCAGTCCACTTCCTGAGCACTGCCCTTGAGCAAGGCACTGAACCCCAAAACTGCTCTGGAGCGCTCGCTGTGGGCCGCCCCCTCACTCTGAGACCTCTCCATTAATGCATGTCCACAGGATCCTGTTTGTTCATGTGTGTGTTCATGTTTATTAAACAGAGTGATTCATAAAGGATCAATTCAAAATGAAATATGAAACACACATTGTGAGTGTGTGTAGTTGTCAAACTGAAAGCAGACATCACAGCCGTTTTTACATCTGCACTCTTGAAAACATGGAAATCATTTGAGGAGGACTGCTCCTGACTGCAGACGCAGCACTGAGGGAATGCTACTTTCAACATCAGGCTACTTTTAGAAAATGACCAACCCTGCCTTTAAGCGTGATATTGATTTGAGGTCATATCGCCCCGCCCTGCTAACCAGGCTACCGGAGCAGCAGCAGCACGGCGCCATGCTTCCTCTCCTGAACACAGACAGAAGAGAGGGAGTTGTTTTGATACAGCTGATCATTCAAATATCTAAAAGAAGTGATCATTCAGATTGGGAAATGTACCAACCTTCCTTGTTTGTGTGACTTTCAAATAAAACAGAGTCCTCTCAACCTCACACAGTCCATGTTTTCTTGAAGAATAATTCTCTCAGGTGTTCAGAGTTCAGGTGTGTAGCTCCAGACGCCGCTGCAGCTCAGGCCGTAGTTCTCCTCTCTCACACTGTCGGGCAGCTCAAACTGAGCCAGCGGCCTCAGGAGGCGTCGGATGGCGTGCTCCTCAAACTGAGCTCTTCCTGGATCTCCGACTTTGGTGCCGTGGGTCTCCATGCAGCGGTTCAACCAGCTGTGCAGGCTGGTGGCGAGGGACTGGTCGTAGAACATGTCGCCCAGCAGGATCAGGTGGAAGGCGGCGGGCGGTGAACCCATGATGTTGTGGGTGAGACACACAGGAGGCTGCAGGCCGTTCAGCTCACTGTTCATGTGCGTCGCCACGGCTGCCACTGGAACACAAACAGGCGGGTTAACACGTCACAGGGTTAGGCTTCAAGGAATCATGGTGTTCATGTGTTTCTTTTAATCACAGCAGTCTATATACAGGGTTCACACTCTTTTCCAGGGATCATTTTCCAGGACTTTTCCAGGACATTTTCAGCCATGATGGAGCTGGTATGACAGTCCGTGATTGTGCCACGCCAATATTAAGTGTAGTCTTTAACAAGGTTAATCACACCCACTGTGAGCTACCGCTTCAACGGTTAAACATTTAATATCATGTTAAGGTCCATTTTTTACACTTAACAACGCAGTATTATATTTGAAGAGACAATGCTAGCAAACAAGAAACTTTCAATGGATTCTTGTTCCTCGTGTCCCTGGCTGTACCCCTGAGAAGTTTCAGCAGATTTTACTGGAGACTTTTTTAAATGATTAAAGTTGAATTCTGGTCAAATTGCATAGAGACGCTGGTATTTTAGAACATTTTAATTCATTTTTCTATAAAACAAGAAACTTTCAATGGAAAGGTCTTCTGGTTTCTGTTTGTAGTTCATTTAAAGTCCCCATGATACTGACAGCAGGCAGAACATTATCTGCACTGAGGACCATTTCCCACAGACGGGATTCTGACAATGATTTGTTTGTCTTAAGAACCAGATACATGCAGTAAAAAAGTCTGTTCTAGATAAAAACTCATTTACAGCCACAGATCTGCTCGACTCTGTCACAAAAGCTGATGATTGTTAGATTCCCTGCATTCCTGAAACGCATCACAAACGATCGACCCGGCCTCCATGGAGGACAGACCTGACAAAGCTTCACTTTTCATTTCTTACAGATCTGCACAAGGATGCAGCCTCTAGTGGACACTCGATGAACTGCAGGATTTTACACCTCAGCATCGGCTTCATTTTTAAAGACCGGAGGTTTCTGCTTAGTTTGACAAAGTGCAGTCTGAAAGCAAACCGAACCAAATGAAAAATGCAGCAATGTTGCAGCTCAATGATAAATGGATTGAGCTTGTAAAGCGCTTTTCTGGTCTTCTGAAGACTCAAAGCGCTTTTTACACCGCAGGTCACACCTACACATTCACACCCTGATGGTAGAGACTGCTGAGTAAAGAGACCATCAGAAATAACTAATCCCTTTCATAGACACACATACGCCACTGATGAAGCAGCGAGAGCAATTCAGGGTTCAGCGTCTTGCCCAAGGACACGTCGGAGATCTGGCTGCAGGAGCTCGGGATTGAACCCCCAAACCTTCCGGTTGAGAGATGACCGACTCTACCAACCGAGCCACAGCCGCCCCTGAATCGCCCAAAATTTCATACGTTAAAATGAAATAATGTTGAGCTCCATCACAGCTTTTTGACTTCTTGCGTCAACCATCTGAGACCTCAGCCAACCACACGAGAAAAAAACCTTCCACCCGTTGACGACATACAGCGAATGTTTTAATGTTCCTATCAAAATAAGAGCCTGAAAATGTGTCCATGCTGTGATGTCATGATGTGAGTAAATAACACAGTAGAGTAAGAGATGAATGAATGCTTACTAGGGTCGATGTCGTTAGCCACTACATGAGCGGCACCACACAGAATGGCGGCGATGGCGGAGGCTCCGCAGCCGCTGCCCAGATCCAGAACGGTCTGACCCCGACACACTGCGGGGTGGTCCAGGAGAAACCTGAACACAGAGACAGAAACAAACAAAACAGCTGTTTAGGTTTGTGAAACCAATGAGACGCCAGAGTCACTTCCTGCTCCGTGCCACAGGTCGGAATCAAACCTACGGTCTCTGCACATTGTGGCCCTCGAGCTAACCACTAGGCCATTGAAGTGTCTGATGTAACCAGGACAGAGATAATATAAGTTTACAATGGGTGCGTCTGGAGATAGTATCTGAAGGAGATTTAGGAGTCCCTTTAGGTGGAATGTTTAAATTGAGGTGTTGTATAGGAGTATTGCCATATATGGTTGTGTAACTTGATGTTTTTATGACCCATGACGGAAAACAGATGTTTAGATGCATATAAGCAATTGTCTCTGTGTGTTCGACAGAGATCATTATTGGCTTCTTGATCCTCCTGGTCAGACGTGACCAGTGATTCTGTTTCTTGCTTAAATAAAATTATACTCTTTGAAAGCAAGTCAGTCTCAACGGCGAATTTCTTCATCATCAAACATATCAACAACAAGGAAATCCACATCAATTTTGGCGTCACGGAACAGGATCAGTTGGGGCCTTCTGCAGGGGACCACAGCTTGTTCATTATTTCCATCACTTCGTAAGTGTTTCTTTCTTTTTTTTCTGCACATATTGCAGGAGCTGTTTCTGTCGTATATCGGCAATTTTGGCCGCACTGTCAAAGAACTGAAGTGCAATGATGTGTTGATGTTGGAGTAATTCTCCGTCTAAATTGGGGTTTATTGAGTTAAAAAGTATATAAAGAAAGGGGAATAAAATAAAGAAGAGATAAATAAGAGAAGAAGAGATGAATAAAGTTGAAAGGTAATGATAGCATAAGCGCAACTAGTAACGAGACCAGTTAGCTAAAAAACTATGCAAGTTTAACAAGGACAGGGCCCGTATCCTCTTAACAGTAAGTCATGTGTAAATTAGACACTGAAGTGAAAGTTGGCTTTAAGAAGTAGTCAAATTTGAGTAAAAATAAAAGAAAGGGGATCCCTGGCCAGGGTATTTGAATAGATGATAAACGTATAATGTAGGAAAATAAAAGAGAAGAAATAAAGATGAGAAGTGTAAAGATGAGAAGTAAAAAGATGAAAAGTGAAGATAAGGAATAAAGATAAGAGTTTTGAGAAAAGTGGGAAAAAAGCACTGAGTAAAGGAAAAAGTGTGCATTGAAGCATGCAGTGTGAAGTAATTTGTTAAAAGACAATTTGTTAAAAGTTTGACAGAAGTAAAGATTTGATAGAGGAAAATTATAAATGAGTCGACTTCAAAATTTGAACTGGAATGTGTGTGCGCTCGCTGAGGGGCGGCTGTTCTTGGAATGTGTGTGGCGCAAGCTCTATACAGCCTGAAGTGTTTGTGTGTGTGTGGCTGCTGGACGGTCTCTGTCTCTGTCTGTGTCTTGTCTCTTGTGTTGTGATTTGGATGGCTTTGAGAGGTCTGTGTGGTGTGGAGATGTGTATTTGATCCGGAAATGTTCTTGTATATGTGTGATTGATAAATAGAATAGATGTATTATTAAATAGGCATATATAGCAGGTGATTGGTTAAAAGGCGATTTAGTAACTTATAAGAGGGGACATTTTTGTTTCATCAGTGTTAAAAATCTATGAGCCCTTTGTCTAAGGGGACGTTTATATATCCGATTTGATAAAAAATATGAGCCTTTGTTTCAGAGGACTTTTACTTATCTGATCTTCATCAGTGTTAAAAACCTATGAGCCCTTTGTTTCAGGGGACTTTATATATTCAATTTGAGAAAAATCTATGAGCCCCTCAGAGGATGTTTGTTTAATATGATAAATACACATGAGCCTAATAAAGGACGTTTATACATAGCATAAGTGTATATAGTATCTGTTTTTAACAGAAGTGGAGAGACCAGCGAGGATAGTCTGTACCCATTCAGGTAGCAAGTTTCGAGAAAAGAACAGAAAAATTCCTGATAAAGTTTAGAACTGCCGGCTGATTGGAGTGTGAACTTTTCTTTCTGTCTGTTTGAGCGTATGTGTGTGACCACATTATGCTGCGAATTTTGTCTGTTCAAAAAGAACATATAGTTTGGTTTAAAATAGGTGAAGAAGTTGGTTTTGACTATTAGAGAATACATTTTTCTATTTGGCTGTTGACTGGGAGGATACTGTGCTGATTTCTGTGTGTGCATAGACTCTGTGCACAGGGGTGGAGCAGTGATCTTAAAAGTGTGTGTGTTCTGTGCTAGTATATTACCACCCTCTAGGAAATCAACACATTCTGTTTCATTTAATGTCCAATAACTAAGTTTAGCTGAAACATCATATAACAAGACAAAGTTACAAAAGATAATTAGACACTAACTTTATGAACATCCATTGTGAGTAACCGAGTTAGCTCTAGAAATCAGATTCAAAACGGTTCTTTGTGATGCCATTATTTTGCTTTTCTTATTGCCTTACGCCTCAGTCTCTTTATTTCCGGTCTTCACATAAAATGTGCTTTTATTTAGAAAAACTGCAAAGGGGACTTCTGCTACATCGTAAAGTTATGGGAGTAAATACATACAGCTAAAATAACAACCAAGAGGAGAAAATGTTACACTTATGCTGTTTTGTGAGGTGGATTTATCTTAAAAACCTCTGTTTGGGTGACTTACTCTTTTTCAGAAGGATGCTACATGCAGCATGTTTCCATGTGTGAGCTCTGAGCTCTGACTCAGTGATGAGTGACAGGAGGATTAAATGCAAATGTAACCTTACTGTGCTTCAACTGTAATCAAATAGATATGATTGGCTTAGTTGTCACTTAATAAATCTTAGTTTTCTCACTTAAGTTTTCTTTTAATGACTCCACTAGTAAAAAGTGTACATTTTAGTGAAAGTAGGGGTGTCACAGCACCCACAGCACCCACGGGTGAGATGCGCTTGTCTGTGCATTAAATGCACTAGGTTTGGACCATAGGGTTTGGAGACGATGTTAACCCTTTGACAGCCAGGTTAGACTGGAAGCCCTTGCTAAAATTAGGAGGCGGGTCCAAGAGGCGTTGCCTCACATAGAAAGCCAATTAGCTTACTCCTCCTGTTAAGGGGAGTGGAGAGGTAGCCCCCTCTCCTCCTTCTTCTCTCTGTGGGACACAGAGGGAAGGAAAACACACCCCCAGTAGGGAGACAGCCTTTGCAATAGATAAAAAAATATATATAGATAAAGATTACAGATAATGTGTGCATATTTCACTGAATTGTTATTGCATTGTGTATATGGATTCAGAGTGATTAAACTTTTGTTTTGTTTTCTTTCTGTTTTCTCTGTTTTTCTCTACTATGCTGTGTGAGAGCTAAAGGGAAGACAGACAGATGGATTGTGTCTGAACTGGATCAGTCCAAAAAGGCAGATGAGGAGAGACCCGGCGGGTACTTCACAGGCACTGGAAGCTTGCGGATGACAGCATGTAGGGATCCTGAATCCAGCTTGATCAAGGCCAGTGCGGTTTTATCCACAAACTCTTTCAACAAACACCTGAACTTTTCTATCTGTGTATACACATTTTTTATAGTCAACATCTTTGATACATGCTTAGTCTGTTTTCGCATAGAGGCTTACATTGTTTCTTCTATGTATCACATTACAATTATATAGGAGGAAGTCTTGGCAACAGACTGACTAATTGAAGTATTTGGTCAATAATGGAGTATTTTTGATTTGATTGATCATTTATGGAAAAGTTGATTTGATTCAAATGCAGTTGAGTGCTGTGAATGCTGGTTTCATTGTCTGAGTATGGTCTAGCTTGACCTGAGCTATTTTGAGATGGAACATTGACATTATTTCCATAATTTTAAAGATAAATAAGTGTGATTAGATGCATTCGGTGATAAAGAAGTGCTTTTGCTTTTATAGTAAGAAGGCTTTGGTCTCCTTTGGGGTTGGCAAATTCATTCACTTTCAAGTGTGGTAACAGTACTTTCTAAATAGTTTGACTAGTTTCAGTTTGACTTATAATACGAGGAACTAAGAGGGTCATTGTAATGTCAAAGATGGACACCAAAATTACAAAATCAATCACTCCTGTTGATGTAGTACAGAAGACTAATCCTCTTGTTAAAGATATTCCAAAAATATCAGAAAAATGGAGTAAGCGTTGGCCTGACATTGACCAGCCTTGGCCAGTAGAGGGGACTTTGAACCCGGATGTGATCAAAACAATACAGGTACTTGTGTCTATATACAAGGTAAAGCAGAAGAAGGGGAAAAAGGGAAAAAGGCGTATGGAGAAAAGAAAAACTGAGCTTGGAGTTCTGCAGTTGTTTGAAAATGAAGGACAGAAACTGTTAGAAGCTGCAAATGAAAAAATAGGCCGCGGTATGCAAGAAATACAGAAAAATGATAAGGCAGTGGGTAAGTTAATGGAGAAGGTTAACACACCCTTCTCACATACTGCCTTAGTAAAGAAGCCCCCGCCTTATGAGAAGGAAGTGAAGTTTACTGATGTTTACCCCCAGCTCCCAGTGATTATACAGAAGGGCAACTATCACATCACAGACGAGGATGAACAAATAATCGAGAAGGGAAAGGCTACAACGACCATAGAAATGTACCCAAGCTCCGACAGCAAACATAAAAAGACCCGTTTGAGAAGTTGGAGCGGTCAGCAGTTCAGACGACTGGACATAGAGGATGACAGTGAGAGTGATTCGGATGAAGCTGTTGGTGGATATGACCCAGTAGTAAGACGGGGTTTGTTGTTGAAAAAGCAGAAGAAATACCACAACCTGCATCTGCACAGCTTGCTGAGCTAGTGGGGCTGACTGAAGCATGTCTGTTGGCTGAAGGCAAGCGGGTGACGATATATACAGATTCGGCATATGCACATAATGTATGCCACCTATTTGGATCGGTGTGGAAGAATCGGGGGTTTAAGAAAACAGATGGTTCTCCGATACAGCATCATGCCCAGATAATGAAATTGTTGCATGCGATGATGAAGCCGAAGGAAATCTCAGTGACTAAGTGTGCAGCACACAAAAAGGACATGTCAAGGGTCACACAAGGTAACAAAGTAGCTGATGAGGCTGCAAAGGCGATAACAGGAGCAAACAAATTGGGCAAAGTTCTTCTGATCACCCATGAAGTGGACTTGGAGGATAACATTACGCTCAGGGATGTTGTCTCAATGCAAGAAGCTGCTTCTGCGATGGATAAACAATTATGGAGAGACAGAGGAGCCACTCAAGATTCCACTGGCCTGTGGAGAAATCATGAAGGACTGCTGGTAGCGCCCCCAGACCTGCTGGGTCTGATGATCCAGGAGGCACATGGTTTAGCCCATGTTGCAAGGGGGGAGGTTAGGAGAAAGATCACGAAAGAATATGGTTTTTGGGCACCGTACTTGCTTGAACAAATTGATTATGTCATAGGCAGGTGTACTATCTGTCTAAAAAATAACGTTCGTAGGGGTGTGATGGTTCCTCCCGGTTACATTCCAACGCCAACAGGTCCTATGCGTGAGTTAGTTGTGGATTTTGTTGACATGATAAGACCGGTAGGAGGTAAAAGATACATGTTAGTTGTTGTGGATAGATTTTCAAGGTGGCCCGAGGCCTGTCCAACTAAGCGGAAAGATGCTCAGTCTGTTGCCAAGTTTTTGTGTCGTGAGGTTATAAGCAGGTGGGGACTCCCAGATCGCATATCCTCAGATAATGGGAAAGAGTTCGTGGATAAAACAGTAAGACTAATTCTGCAAAAATTGGGAATTAAACAACGTTTAGGAGCTGGTTATCATCCGCAAAGCCAAGGTGCTTGTGAAAAAATGAATGGTGTGTTAAAAAAACGCATTGTTAAAATCTGCCAACACACAGGTTTGAATTGGATGGAAGCGCTTCCGCTGGCGTTAATGGTGTGTCGTTCAAGTGGGCTCCGTGATTTGCGCATGACACCCCATGAGTTGGCAATGGGCAGACGGATGCCGACACCTTGTTTGCGTACAAGTGGCAAGGGTCCAAGTTTAGCCCTTTTAGAAGATGAAATGCGAGTGTATGTTAATTACATGGCTGCTTTACATAAGAGAATATACACATATGTCTCTGACAGGCAAAAACGAGAGGAGGTGCAAGAGAGACTCGATGAGCAAAAGACGAATGCAGTGCAACCTGGAGACAAGGTATTCGTGAAGGTGTTTAGGAGGAAGTGGTTTAATGAACGCCGCGAAGGACCATTTGAAGTAGTCCGCAGTACGGGAACTGCGGTCCAGGTTAAAGGGTCTCCTACCTGGTATCATTTATCACATTGTGTTAAAGCGCCAACAGAAGAGGTTCCACGATCACAGAACCGAGATGTTGAAAGTGCAAGAGAGCCAACAGAAGCTGCAGAAGCAGCAGAGGTTCGTGCAGACCCCCAAGGTCAGGATCCGGAAGAAGGGATTGACCATGTTGGGGCTATGCATGATGATTTTGATTACACTTTTGATGATGTCAGGGATGACTTGTCAGTCCATGAGCAAGAAAGACGATTTGGTGACATTGATTTACAACATGTCCCAGAAACAACAGAGTCTATTTCTCAAGAGCATGAGTCAAAGACTCCTGAGGGCTGTGATGCCTCTACAGGAAAATTCACAGACCCAGTTGGACCAAGGAGTCCAAGGCCAACCCGAAGAAAGGTTAGACCAAAACGTTACGAGGACTAGAGTAGAAGTGATTTTGGGAAAGTCAGTTCAGCTCCCATGTCAGTGTACAAAGGAAAATAATGGGAAAGGGAAATTCCGAGTCAAGTGGGAAGATAGCCATGGTAAGGTTATTGATTTATTGGGGACATCACCACTAGAAAAGTATGTGTTGCTTAATGATCGAAGAAGGTCAAAGATTGAGGGAGACTGTAGTCTTTATTTACGTAGATCTCAGATTGAAGATCAAGGTGACTATAAGTGTACATATTATGACCCAAAATTAGTAAATATGGGAGAGCATAGTGTCCAATTGGGGTTAGGTTACAGAAACAGTATTGTGACTTTAGTGGTACTAAATGAAACTAGAATTGCAAAACCCCTGGTTGTTGAAGTAGGAAAACTGTCAACTACCATATCAACTCTCCCGCTGATTGAGAAAATAAAGCAGACATCCACCTTTTCAAAACTGAAGGTTACTGACGTCACAGAGATATTGCGTCTAAATACAGCTGAGCCTCAAATGATTTCTACAACTCAAATTCCTGTAAACATTGTGATTAAAGCTACGTTAGGGAATTCAGCACGCCTTCCATGTAAATGTGGAAAATGGAATAATGATGGTAATAATCCCCCTAATTGGAAAAATGCTCGTGGTGAAGAAATAGTGCTAACAGGACCTGAAATTAATAGTGTGCCTCGTGATCAAAGAAAGTATATTTTGTATAATCACATAAGGTTGTTTAGGGTTGAAGACGACTGTACACTTGTCCTAATCAATGTAACAGGGGAAGATCAGGGAGAATATACATGCACTTATTTGGATCCAGAGTTTAAATTTGTACCATATCACAATTATTGGGTAAAAGGGTATAGAACTCGTAAGATAATGCTTGTGGTAGAAGGCCTAGATCCTATTGAAGTAGTTACGGTGGCTAAAGAGGTTCAAAAGCAACTAGTCACTCCAAGGGTGACTGATGAACAGATGATGTCTACTACTGTAGCTCAGAGAATAACTAGTAGTATTAACGTATCAACTTTGGTTACTACTCTAGCTGCGAGTAATTTTACAAGTGAGGTTGTAAAGATGGGATCTACTATCAACGAAACAATGATGAGTTCTTCGGTGTCTACAAAGTCTGTAGGTATGATGTTGACATCTGTTGCTACATCTACATTAGTTAAGGCAGCTGAAACAATTCAGATGACTATGTCGAATCTGATTGGTGATTTTGTAGATGCTGACGGGACATCAGAAGTCATGACTAAACATCTTCATGCATTAGAGAAGCGTGAAACCCAATGGAAAGCTTATGGGTTTGATTCCTCGGTGTTGCAAATTGCAGACCCGTGGGCAAGTAGAAATATGTGGTACCAACAGTTGACTCACTCTGTTAGATTGGCTAGTAATTTGAGTGGTCCATG
The DNA here is from genome assembly GCF_963930695.1 of Labrus bergylta. Taxonomy (NCBI): domain Eukaryota; kingdom Metazoa; phylum Chordata; class Actinopteri; order Labriformes; family Labridae; genus Labrus; species Labrus bergylta. The sequence goes on along the minus strand of NC_089201.1, from coordinate 31,920,278 downwards.
TGTCGTGAGAGTTCCAGCACCAGGCACATGGCCTTCAATTCTAGAGACGGTACCAGAACCTTTAACTTCTAAATGTCAAAATTATGCGCTATCGTGGTTGGTATTTAAGCAACAAGCACCATATGATTATTGGATGGCCGTGTCGGTGCATCTATTTACACCTCAACGGAATTGTGCTTGGTTGAAGAACTTATCATATATAAATCTCCTTGATCAGTATGAAGATATTACGACAGCAGTCCCTGATCCTATGGAAGTGACACCTGTGAAGGTTAAATCTTGTTTTTGTTCAAATGGTACTCATGGTGGAGATGGTATGTTTATGGGAATATCAGAATGTGATAACTATATGATGCAATTTGGACGACGTGATCAAAGGGCTATTGATGACATGTATACAGTGACCTTTCATGCACCACATCGCCGACTGAGTAAAACTCTAAGTGTAAAGAATCAAACTTTACCGGGTAATTTTACCATAGGAACATTTAAAGATATCTGGTGGATTTGTGGTGATAAGGCATACTTATTTTTACCTTATGGTTGGATTGGATGTTGTTATATGGCACAGTTGAAACTTCCGTATGATGTTTTTGTTATTCAGAAGGGACAAGGGTCTGATGAGGATAACTCTACGACAATCTCTAGCAGTAGAAAGAAAAGAGATTTGGCACAATTTCACAACTTGGAGTCTTATCATTGGAGGATAAGTTTGGGAGAGAAATGGGGAATAGGATTGTTTCCATGGTATGGTGTTACATACTTAGCTGATCATATTGATAATATTACATATACCCTACAAGGTTTTGCAAACGAGACCATAAAAGGTTTTGAATATTTGTCAAATACTCAGAGGAGTCATCGATTGACGTTGCTGAAACATGACATGGCTCTTGATTACATTTTGGCCAAACAAGGTGGCCTCTGTGTAGCTTTGAATCTAACTGGAGAAGCCTGTTACACTTTGATTCCTGATGCCACTGACAATATGACTAGTGTCATAGATGCTTTGAAACTAATTAGGGATTCATTTGGTCCATCAGAAAGAGCGGGATGGTCTGCGAATACTTGGTTACAAGACCAATTAGGACCAGTAGGAGCTATAGTGGTTCAGATTTTGGTGGCTACCCTTCTATCACTGTGTGTGATGTTTTGTTTTTGTACGCTGTTGTTGACCTTTGCTAAGGCTATGATATTGAGATGGGTAGGAGTTGTGATGCCAGGAGAAAACATTCAGATGCCGCTACTGAGTGGTAATGACCTAAGTGAAGGTGAGGAGGTCATAGAGATTGGAGAGAAATATCCATTTTTGAATATCTGAATTCAACATTGACTCACTATTATTTTGAACTGGAAGTGAATTGATAAAAGGGGGGAATTGAATATTTTAATCATGTATATTAATCATGTATATGTTAATCATGTAGTGGAATAATGCGAAAGTATGATGCAAAAATTAATATTTTTGATGTTTTGTATGTACAAAGATACTGGTTGTTGATTTTTCTTCCCAGGATGATATTTGGGAGACCAATGTGAGGGTGGCTGATTGTCCAGAGATCCTTCCAGATTAATGGAGTTGAAACAACCAAACTTAAGAAAATGGAGGATGGAAATGGACAACGGAAACCTGAATGAAGACATCATGATGAGGGGTTTCGATTGAAAAATCATTGAAGGTTTATTACAATGTAACTTGTATTGTTGATAAATATTTTTGTATGTTTTACTTTATAGTAGATATTTTTAGCAAGACATATTTTTCTGGAACTGTATGAGATGCATATATTGGGACCTCAGGTGTTTTCTTTCTTTATCGATCCTTAGGGAAAGTGGTGTTAGGTAGGGAGAGGTCCATTGGAAGGTGCGATGGGTCGACCAGTCTGACTTTGGAAAATTTTTAGATTTTATTTCTGAGGTTTTAAATGTGTGCATTTATATATCATCCTGAAAAGTTTTCATAACCCTTTTCTTTTTAATTGGTTTGGAGTACTATAGGTGGTTGCCTGGGGCAGAGGAACCGTGAGAGAGTTTTCCTGTCTAGATTGTTTGATGGATAATAAAGAAAGATAGCTGCCTGATGGGTTTTTCGCTCTCACACTCCACAAATAAAATTTTACTATATTACTAAGGTTAAGCATGAACAGAAGTGATTCGTATGAGGCTAATTAACATCATAATTGTATAATTTATCTTGTTTGCGAGACTATAGTCTCGCTAGGGGGGACTATGAAGTGTCTGATGTAACCAGGACAGAGATAATATAAGTTTACAATGGGTGCGTCTGGAGATAGTATCTGAAGGAGATTTAGGAGTCCCTTTAGGTGGAATGTTTAAATTGAGGTGTTGTATAGGAGTATTGCCATATATGGTTGTGTAACTTGATGTTTTTATGACCCATGACGGAAAACAGATATTTAGATGCATATAAGCAATTGTCTCTGTGTGTTCGACAGAGATCATTATTGGCTTCTTGATCCTCCTGGTCAGACGTGACCAGTGATTCTGTTTCTTGCTTAAATAAAATTATACTCTTTGAAAGCAAGTCAGTCTCAACAGCGAATTTCTTCATCATCAAACATATCAACAACAAGGAAATCCACATCACCATCGCCACCCCTTTATCTTAATGTCTTTGTTGCATAATTTCAACGTATTGAAGCGACTGCTCAAACTAATCTTTAAATGACAGTGAGCCTTTGTCCCAGGCGTCTGATGTGTTAGAAGTCCTTCACTAAAAGGTGGCTAAGGTCCTGGACCTCCTGACAACACTAAAGATCTGCACTGAGCAGCCGCTGAAGTCCTGAAGTCAAACACTGGAGCTCAGAGAGTTTAGTGAGAACAATAGAGAAGACGAGGGAACCAGCTGAACAATTGACTCAGGACTTTTGCTTTTATATCGTTATTAAGACGTCTCCTACTGAGCCAAGACACATGCACATTTCAAAAAATAAATCAACCTGTAGTTGGTCCGAACTTCATGGTGTCACGTCCAACACGTCTTTATGACGTCATTCTCGGTTTGGGCGGCGTGTTCTCATTGGACAAATCATCATTATCATCTTATTTCATTAAAACTTCATTAAAGATAGAGTCGGTATCTTTTCAAAATAAAATACAGACTTCTCCTAAAGCTGCTCCATTGTCCCTTCTGGGCCTCCGTACATGTGTGCTGGTGACTGTGTCTGCAGAGACTCTGTCCTCTCACTGGATTTTACTGTTCTGCTTTGTTCTGGTTGACTCAGGATGTTTCTGGGCGGAGCTGGTGTGTTTTGTAGTGTCTCATCTGTATGCATGTACCTTATATTCTCTAATAATCAACATTTATGTCAAGTAGTCATGCTGCATAATCATATGTATCTCAGTAAACTGTATCTTAATAAACTGAAACTGCGCCTCAGGGTAAAAATGCATTTAGCAGAGCACACAGGAAGGAGCCCTCAGGGGAGGGTGAAAGAAAGTTCAGTACAGCAATACAGAAAGGTGAATCCTTAAAGTTACCAATAAAGATGAAGTTGAACAGATCAGATGGTGAAAAGAGGGCGTGAAGAAGCTTGTCCCCACGCCCCTGCAAAGCCATACATACTGTAATCTTTGTCTGTTTTAGTCTCTTCAGTTGAAGGGCTCACTGCTTTATGACTCCATGAATACAGCTTCCTGTGCTCATGTTCTTTGGCCTCCAGGTCCGGTCTCTGAAGAGGACTTTGCAAACTTTAAGGACTACAATTACACCGTGAAGAAAACAGAAAATAGATTCAGAACTTCAAAATGTTGCGGCTTCATTGGGTTCGGATGTAGGTTTAATCTGGGTCCAAATTTGATACAAAAAGTCACTACAGTTTCCTCCAGACAATGACAGCGCACAGGTGAGTGGAGGAGTGGATACAGTTCAGTGATTGGACGAGATTCAAACCGGCGAATATGACGGACGTGGACGTAGCAGCAAAGAAGAGAAAATATAATCAGAGTGAGGAGAAACACCACAATCATTGTTCATTTTAACTGCATTAAAGTTCATATTTTAACACCATATTTATCGACTTTAAAGGTCACATATTCTGCTAAACCCACTCCCCCATGTTCCTCTAACTCTAACATGTGTCTCTAGTCCGTCTACAAACCCCCCAATGATGAGAAAAGTCCATCCTCTCCGTCTTCTGCCTGCTCCACTTTTCAGAAAATGTGTGCTCAAACAGGCCGTTTGGAGATGTTCCCTTCATGACATCACAAAGGGCAGTAGCCCCTCCCCCAGGTGGGTGACACTCCCACAGCTAGGTGTTTGTTCTGCCCTCTGAGGCCGCGATCACACCGAGACGCGCCGCTGCAGACGCGGGCGCTCATAAATACATTTATTTAGTTTAGATTTCCAAGGTAATTCTAATTAGAGGAAACCATGGACCTAACTTCATATTACTTTACTGGAAATGTATTCAAGAAATGAGCAGCTATTTATCACCTGCTTCTCTGGAAATAGCAGAATATAATTACTCGGTGATCATTTTGTGGTGAATTGTGATTTCATTTCAAATAAATGATTTGATAATCGTCACCTACTTACCATGAAATTTGGGGGTAATTTCAAAGAAATTGGAAAAAACAGTTACTTACCAATTAGGACTTGCTTACAATTAAGATCGGGCATTATTTCAAAGAGGTTACGTGCTAATTTTCACTCAATTGTCATGAAATTCAGGGGTAATTTCAATGAAATCAAAAAAAAGTTTGTCTAATTATCACCTAATTACGACGAAATTTGCGGACCTGTAAAGTGTTACCTAGATTTTTGTACAATTCAAAGTGTACATATCATTTTCCAGTAACTTTGACATTTGTCGTTTGAATGATTTACAACGGGGATGTAAAGCAGCTGTGCACCAACAGCTGTTAGTGACGTCACTACTAAAGAGGTTAAAGGTGAATGAAACAGGTATATTAGAGATCTCACCGTGACAGCGCCTGTCCTCCGGGCCAGTAGATCGCCCAGTACGGGTCCTCGTAGGGCCACAGTTCGGGTCTCTCCGTCCAGAATCTGCAGCTGGGAGTGAACAGCCTCAGTCTGAGCTCCGGGGTGAGGCTCTGCTCTCCGACCACCTCCGTGTTTTCACCGATAAATCTGCGGCTGTGAGACACACACCTCCGTCTGAATGCTGTGAACGACCCTTTAACACACCTGCTCCATGTAGAGGACTTAAAGAGTCCAAACATGACCAGTTAGCCACGGAGCTACTCGTCAGAGCCCTTCTTATGTCTCTGTCACCTTCTTTCGTTTTTTAACATCTTAAAACCCGATAAGAAATGAAAACACACAACTTTCTTCTTCGTTGGCTGGCATCCAAAAAGTTGCATTACTGCCATCTGCTGGATTTAATTATTACTCACATTCCTAAATCCTCCTCAATAAACCTGTTCTCAAGAGAGATTTAAACAAGCATCTTCGTCCTCTCCCTCTCTCCCCACACTCCAAAATACTTTTTACATCTCTTCTTACGAGTCCCTCTCTCTCCATTTCTGACATCATGTTCTGTCTATGTGCTACATACTTTCTACATTTAATAACTACATGTTCAACTGTTTCTGCTAGATTGCATATCTCACAAAGACCAGATGAATGTTTTCCAGTGATATGTAGAGAGCTATTTAAATGACTGTGACTGATTCTTAACCTGGACATTACGTCCTCCTCTCTTCTGTTGCTCCCTCTGTATTTTACTTTATCTATTTCCCTCTGAATTGAATATAAATGTCTTCCCTTTGTCTGATTGTTCCGATATTGTTGCCATTCCTGTTTGATTTTACTCCATGTGACTCGTTTCCCCTCTGACTGAGATCATTTGATGTTAATATCAATCCTCTCTTTCTTTACAGCTTCCTTTGCCAACCTGTCCACCTTTTCATTTCCTGCTATACCTGAATGTGCTGGAACCCACATGAACATCACATCTGTCCCCTGTTTAACCACCTGGGAATGTGTAAATATGATTTCATATAATACATCTTGACGACTGTGAGATGATCCTGATTGAATACTGTATAAAGCGCTGACTGAATCACTGCATATCAGCACTTTCCTTCCTTTCATTTGCTCAACACATTCTAATGCAACTAAAATGGCGTACAACTCTACTGTGTACACGTTCAGGAAATCTGACGTTCTCTTCACTACTTCAACCTTGAACCTTTTGGGATAAACGCAGCTGATCCTGTCGCATTTGTCATCGGGTCTTTAGATCCATCTGTGAATACTTGTACATGATCTCCATATCTCTGTTCTATGTGTTCATAGAATTCACTCACTAAATCAACATTTCTTTTCCTTTCCTTTATCTTTAGTAACTCCAAGTCTACTTCAGCTGTCTCAAGCATCCACATTGGAACTGGTGGCCATAAAACAGCTGGACTGATATCCTTGTCATACACTCCCATATCTCTCGCCACTCTATCCCCTATCCATCCAAAACTGGACTTAATTGTTCTCTCTTTTTCCCAGCAATCCTTTAACACTGATTTTGTTGGGTGACTATCTCCATGTCCTCTCAAGTTCAGCCAATAATTAGCTAATAGCTGTTTCCTCCTTAAACATAGTGGCATCTCTCCTACTTCTACCTGAAGTGCACATATTGGAGATGATTTCACTGCCCCAATACATATCCTAAGAGCCTGTGCCTGAATCATTTCTAACTTTGCAAGTGTTGTCTTTGCTGCAGATCCATATACCACACTCCCATACTCAATCCTAGTTCTAATTAACGCCACATATATATATTTTAAGGCAGCAACATCAGCTCCCCAATCCATTCCTACAAGACATCTCATTACATTTATTACTTTTTTATAATAAAAAGAAAAGGAGCTTCATAACAACAGGAATGGAAGTGGAAGAGGTTGAATAAAAAAGGGAAATAAATAAATAAATAAATAGATAAAGAGATAAAATAAGGTTAGTAACTCTCGCGCTAAGTGACCCAGATAAATGATTAGTCTTTTCACTTAGTGGAAGTTACTAACAAAAGAACAAATGCTGCATGAGAGAAGGTGACAGGTCAGAGGAGAAAACACCAAGATGAAGTTTGAGAATAAGTTCAGTGCAAAAAATAACAACACATCACGGCACAAAAGCCAGAAGTATCTGCTCCACAATTTCACCCTTGAACATTTACAGCGTGGTCGGGGGCACAGCTCTCTCTGGGGGATTAATCAAACAGTGACGCTCTCCCAACAGAACAAGCTGGACCAAACGGATCAGTGCGCTCTTTTGAACTTACTGCAGAGCGCACGCTTCACCAAATCATCTAATAATGCAAAACCAGCCATGATGTAACATTTCAAAGTAACGCCTGTCACAGCCGACTTTTTAAGGTTTTCACACCAATTAGGCAACGGGTCTGTTTCAAACCACACAAAATCACTTATTTTGTGTTTTGAATGAAAAAAACTGGGAACATGCATCTAGGTTGAGATGGATTCTGGCATGCTGTGACACTCGTGGTGCTTTTTATTTGTAGTTTCAATGTTCTACCTCTAGATTCTGTGTGTAAGCATGCTCAGAGCTCTGCTTATATTTACACACATTTCTAAGTAAAAGAACAAGTTGATAAATTCCACTCTTTGCGTGGGAATGTTCTTACACACTCATTACTCACAGATCCGTGCTCACACACTGTTGATAGATGAGCCCCCTGATTTTGTGCTTCAAACGTTCGTACACACGGTTTAAGCACATATCTGTTAGTGAATGAGGCCCATTATCTTTTGTTTCTCTGCAATTACGTTCAACTGGATGCCTCATTATAGAGAGCGTAATGCTGCAGCTCCCCCTGGTGGTGAACCTGTGTCAGTGCAATGCTAGTCCTTAAGACGTGATCATGTGAAAGCCTCCCCCAGTTTGAAGCAAAGAAATAAATCATTTTACAATCTTTAAAAATCAGATATATTTATACAATTTACTATATTTATTTAATACCACATTCTACTCTAATTCTGTGTAGAAGCAGCATGTTTGTGTGGACAATATCACACTGTGGAGCTGAATGAAATGTGAGTCTGTCTCAGAACACTTTCACTAACAGAGACCGCACCTTTACTGATTGAAATAAAGAGTAAGAGTCAGGTGAGGGGGGAGAAGGACAAATGTGTGGATCTTTGTGGAAAACAAAGTTTTATTTCAAATACAAGCGGAGAAGAAAATTACAGAGAGCAGACAGAGAAATAATCTCTTCAGATCGATCAGTCTGGGAGAAAACTGTGGAAACAGTGACACCTGCTGGCAGAAAGCAGTGATCGCAGCAACAGAACCTAAACATGAATTATTATTCAAATAAAACCCTCCACAGATTGAATTTATTTCTATTTAAAATCCTGAGATAATAAAAACAGAAGGTTCAAACATCAAAGTGTAATAAACATCAGAAGTTAAAAATAAAGATAGTTTGATAACGTGTCCGTTGTTACCCTGACATGATGAATGAATATCAATGATTGAGTCTGCATATTATTCAGCTCTTTTTATATCATCTCATATTACATCAAATATTCAGGTGCTGACTCTGCACCTGGATCCAGACATCCTGTTTGTAGATCTTTTAAAAACTCAGTGAAGCCTCCTCTTTGTTTTGATCCAACAAAGAGACGACTGATTTGTTATCAGACGACCAACGACTCGTGGTTAAAAGCAGAACTTCACACTTTAACTTGCACAGCTGGAATCAACTTCTACTGTTATCTGTGAATATGAGTCAATGAATAACCTGCACCACTACACATGTCCACAGGGTGGCGCTGCAACAGAAACATTTATATCCAAATCAAAGAGTTCATCTTCGGTCGTTGAGTCATGAAGCAGTTTAAATTCAGAATATGAGAATAGAAAAATGTCCGAGGTCATGGTCCTGTGTGTGACGGTGGAGCTGATCTCAGAGCAGCTCAGACTGCAGCCCTGAGAGTCATCTGCGCTGTGATTGGTCCGTCAGTCTCCCAGTAACACAGCCCAGTTAAAGACTCACCAACACACCAGCTGCTGCTTCCAGCTCTGTGATCAGCAGGATCCTCTCTTTAAAGACTCCTCCTCCAGCTGTTGATATAAAAAGAGATAAATGAGAGATTAGACTCTGAGAGAGACTTCATGATTATTCTGATCATATAATATCATCGTTATCATGATTATTCTGATTATCAGTGATACAGAACATCCAGTATGAAGAGCAGCAGGGACTTCAGTCCTGCTCAGAAGTGAAGTGGGCGTGGAAAGTAGCACGCCACCTTTCAGCTCTCGTGGTCACTCGTGTTGGTGACTTGAAGCTTAAAGGGACAGAGAGTCCTTGAAGGCATCATCACGTCACAGACAGTTGAGTGATGTGTTTACTGAGAGTCCTTGAAGGCATCATCTTGTCACAGACGGTTGAGTGATGTGTTTACCGAGAGTCCTTGAAGGCATCATCTTGTCACAGACGGTTGAGTGACGTGTTTACAGAGAGTCCTTGAAGGCATCATCTTGTCACAGACGGTTGAGTGATGTGTTTACCGAGAGTCCTCGAAGGCATCATCACGTCACAGACAGTTGAGTGATGTGTTTACTGAGAGTCCTCGAAGGCATCATCATGTCACAGACAGTTGAGTGATGTGTTTACTGTTGATTCATGTAAACTGTGTTTAAATCTAGCAGCAGCAGTTTCTGATTTTCTCTGCCTTTTGGGACAGAAATAACAGCAGACATTAAACACACCTTAAAGAGTTATTTCCACCTGGATGAACTGCAGTGTCTCACAGGTGTGCTGTGTGTAATCTGTCCCTGTGTGTGTTACGAGCCTTGTGGAAGAACAATGTGAACCTGTCTGTGTCTGTGCATCTCACCATCTTACTAATGGAGCCTTTAAATAGCATGGAAATACTGTACCATGACTTTAGAGCAGGTTTTTGTTGGTCCATGGTGCAGCTGCTTTCTGCCCCCTGAGACAGCAACGCCCCACCAACACACCTGAGCACAGGTCATGTTAAGACCTAAACACACTCAGGGGAAAGAGGAAGTGCTGATTCAACGTTTACTGATGTAAAGGTTCAAGTGATTTATCTCAAGTGTCCTCACAGGGAAATGAAAAAGTGTCCCTCTGAAGAACATTTCTTTGTTTGGTGCAAAGTTAACAGAACTTCACGTCATATTTCAGAGATCATTAAACTGAATTTATTCTGACTTCAAATAACAGAAAAATAACAAACATTAACTTTGCTCTAATCAGTTTGATGAAGAATGTCTAACTGCTCTCAATCTGAATGGCTACTCCTCATGTCTCTTATTTTTCGTCGCTTGAACCGGAAGTCGTTCTGTGCCGCCATGTTGATGGACGTCTCAGGTCTCTTATTTTCAGCACAGAGGATCGAGGAAACTTGAGACCAGCCTTCCAGGAAATCTTTTTACGGACAGACACGCCCCCTTATCAAATATCACTAATTGACTGAATCAGACTTCAGTGAAGCTTCTCAACATTAGCAGAGTTTAATAAGGGAGAAAAGACGGACATTAAAAAGACGCTAAACAGACACAGCAGACATTTAAGTGTCTGTAAACATCTGTCAGTTTGTAAAGAGTCGGTCTGTGATGAGCTGGAATTTAAAAAGTGTTTGACATGAAGATTAACAACCAACCTGTCTGTTTGAAACCCAAAGTAAATTTGGACTGCACACCAACTTTATAAGCTGGTTGAAAGCTATGAACAAGCAGCCTAATGCCAGAGTTAGAGTTAATGGAGTAATGTAAATGTATTTTTAAGATCTCAAAAGTTACCAGACGAGGGGATCCATTGTCACCATTGATGTTCGTACTATCTATTGAACCGCTGGCTGAATATATGAAGGTAGAACAAAAAATAAAAGGCATATCTATAGCAGGAGAAAATCACAAATTGGCGATGTATGCTGATGATATCTGAATTTATTTACATAAGCCTGAACAGTTAGGTGAAGTACTAATGAAGGTAATTAAAGACTTTGGAGTCATTTCAGGGTACACATTAAATATAAATAAGTCTGAGGGAATGCTAATGGGCTGTACAATCGGGGATGAAATCAAACAGAAATAAGCTTTTCATTGGAATGTTGAGAGGATAAATTACTTTTTTGCCCCAATTAAGATGCTAGAAATGAGAGAGAGATTAATGAGCATTATTGTAATGCTGATGTTCTGAGTTTTACCTCGACTTCCACATAAATCACGAGAACGTGCACGAGACTGCTGGTTAAGAACATCGGTAGGTAATCAGTGTTGATAAATCCCATGTTCTTAACCTGCAGGCTCGCACACGTTCAGGGACATTTACATTCAGAAACGCCTCCAATGAACCATTTATGGTAACAACACACCTCTTTAAAAACCACCTGAATATATTTACCTCGCCGGAATAATGACTACGAGAGCAAAGAAAAGGAGCTTCATAACAACAGGAATGGAAGTGGAAGAGGTTGAATAAAAAAGGGAAATAAATAAATAGATAAATAAATAAAGAGATAAAATAAGGTTAGTAACTCTCGCGCTAAGTGACCCAGATAAATGATTAGTCTTTTCACTTAGTGGAAGTTACTAACAAAAGAACAAATGCTGCATGAGAGAAGGTGACAGGTCAGAGGAGAAAACACCAAGATGAAGTTTGAGAATAAGTTCAGTGCAAAAAATAACAACACATCACGGCACAAAAGCCAGAAGTATCTGCTCCACAATTTCACCCTTGAACATTTACAGCGTGGTCGGGGGCACAGCTCTCTCTGGGGGATTAATCAAACAGTGACGCTCTCCCAACAGAACAAGCTGGACCAAACGGATCAGTGCGCTCTTTTGAACTTACTGCAGAGCGCACGCTTCACCAAATCATCTAATAATGCAAAACCAGCCATGATGTAACATTTCAAAGTAACGCCTGTCACAGCCGACTTTTTAAGGTTTTCACACCAATTAGGCAACGGGTCTGTTTCAAACCACACAAAATCACTTATTTTGTGTTTTGAATTAAAAAAACTGGGAACATGCATCTAGGTTGAGATGGATTCTGGCGTGCTGTGGTCGTGGTGCTCGTGGTGCTTTTTATTTGTAGTTTCAATGTTCTACCTCTAGATTCTGTGTGTAAGCATG